>NW_017308430.1:11866-19897 GCF_000935625.1 Nanorana parkeri | reverse complement strand
TGCCCCCCCCCCCCCCCCCCCAATCAATCACAGAATGTCTTACATTTTTTGGGAAAATACAAGGGGGGGAGGAGGGGGGGGACTTATCAATGTAGTCATGTATTCTGCGACAATAAACCTGTCAACACAGAATTCGACCGCAATGTGCGAGTTAATTATTAATCTAGTGTTATATGGGTTGATGAATGTTCAGTAGAACAGCAGGTCCCACATGTATTCATTTTGGTCGCATAGAGCTTTTAGAAGTGCGGCTGCTGAGAGTGGTTTTTGAAAGATTTGACAGAGAAATGAATGAGGACGGGACAGATAACAGAAGATTTGGCAGACGGGGGTTACATGAGAGGAAGAAAAGTTTTATGAAAAAGTGTGAAGCTGCGGATAGATGATTTATGAAAGGCAGAGGCACAAAAGGAAGATTTCTGACATGGAGGGGAAACAAATAAAAAGGACAGGTGTACGAGATGGGGGGACATTGCAAACAGGGAAGATTCTTCTACTTTGTATCCTTTGATCTATGAATGAGCTCTTAATCCAATCTCTGCAACTGTTACAATAGGAAGAAACAAATGCCGTCAATATCTCCTCTTGCCATGTGCCAGTGCACAGTTTATGGCTTCCCCGACCTACCGGAGAAGAACCTCTGACTCTTTAAACCTTTCACATACCAGTCACTGACATGGGAAGTCAAAGTTTAGACAAAGGATAATGGTATGTAGAGTTGTTTTCCACAGGAAGGTTGTTAAAAGGAGTGAGAAGACTTATGACTGGATAACACATGCAACACTACTTTAAGTCGTCCTCTTGAGAACCTCTTAACATACGACTGTTTCTGTGTATAATTTCAGGCGCCGGGGACTATCGCAGCACTGACAGTGTGTGTGGATTATAAGTCATTTTGCTATTTGTATCTACCTGGTCGCAAATACTTAAGTGTTGTTGCGGTGGAGGAAAAAGAACGGAAAGTTGGTTCAACCTAGGAGGGACTCAAGCATCTGTGGGTGCCAACAATGCAGTCACTCTTAATTCGCATTTAGGCTCTGGTGGGATCCACGCTTGGTATTAAATGCAGAGATTTCGCACACAGGTGCTGGATATTCTTTTGTATTATGTATATCAAAAGATCAGGTTTAAAAGGAGAACTATGGGGTCAGTGTTTTTCCCCATAGTTCTCCTTAGGGTAACGGGAGGACACAAACTAGCATCCTCCCGTTACCCTAAGCTCAGTATACCGCGAGCTACAGCTCGCGGTATACTGAGACGTCGCACCTGGAGCGGATCCCGACGTAGATGACGGGATCCGCCCAGCTGCGTGAGTGACAGCTGTCTCTGCCTATCTAGAGGCAGAGCCAGCAGTACCCGCCATCTCCCCAGTCCGTTCCGCCAGTCAGCGCTGGCAGATCGGAGAGGGGAATCTAGCCCCTCCCCCTGTCACAGCAGAGAGCACAGCACAGCAGAGAGCCAGGATCGAGAGGTGAGGGAACCCGGTATGTGTTCCCTCACCTCCCGATCTACTGAGCCGACCTGTGACAGTCTCATTGGTCGGCTTAATGGAAATCACTCATCTCATAGTTCTCCTTTAACAAACTTCATAGAATAAGATTAAAATATTTGCCAATTTAAAAAAGGTAGGAAACAAACGGGTTCAGAAGTGCACATATAACCAAGACTAAGTGAATGAGATGCGTCCTTTGCTTATACATCTAATTAAAGCAAATGGCAGGATTATAGTGAATGGTACTTAATATTTTAGAATGCCTCAGGTATTCATTACTTTAAAGAATTCAATCTAAAACATCTACATTAAAGTCTCACTCCAAAATCTATGTAGTCTGTTGGGCAGATAAGCAACTTGTATTTTTGTTATTTCCTCTCACCTTTTAGCAGCAGCAGCCTTCTCATCAAATATAATCTGTTAGATGATTTATCTAGTCTATTTCCTGTGCAGGAGACTTCCTGTGCACTTGTGGCTGCTGAACGCTCAACTGGCTGACTGGTCCCCTCAATGCTTAGAAGGGGTTTGGTACAATTCCTCCCAGCTCACTTGTTCTGCAGTGATAGATTTGCACAGGTCAGCAAGTTGTCCAGGAAGTTCATGTGAACCAAAGTTTCTTGGAAAAGCCATCACATAGGCCATCAGTTGCTGAACATTCTCGAGAGGAAGTCAAAATGGAAGGGCTACAAGCAGAAAGTCTCAACTTGCCTTCAAGATTTAATTTAGTTGACTTGTGGCAGTCAACTAATGTGCAGATATGAGTGTTTGCAATCCACAAGGGTTTAGAGAATTCAAAGCCACTAGGAACGTTATCTAAAGAATGCCCTTGTTTATACATTTCAAATATAAATGCAGACATAAAAGTCTGGTTTCTACAGCCAAGGATGTTGGAAAGTGGCTGTGGGAGGGAGGCAAGGCACAAGCTACAGTTTCTGGAACAGGACCACTTTTTACTGTCAAATCTCTTTTTGAAGAAACTTGCCTAACATAATTACAGGTTCCATTTGGTCTGAGGCCTTTTCAAAATACTCACTAGGCCAAGCCAAAACAAAAATGCCTAGAGCAGGGGGTAGTAAATAAAAAATCAAGGAGGTCCGGTGGACCAAAAATTTTCTTTGAGCAGAGGTCCGAATTGCAGTCTAGACAGAACAGTAACTCAGTCCTTGTCTGCACCATGCTCCGCCATTTAGGCTGCATTCACACCAGCAGCACAATGCACACCTGCTGATGTGTTCCCAGACACAGTGCCAATCCCAGTGCATCACACTTTAAAATTTTTCGTTGACGTTTCATAGGCAAATCGCAGTATCTCACATCGTGGCCGGTTTCACTGAAAAAAGTACAGCATCCATCAGAGTGCCCCTTATATTAGGTGTCCAGATCAGAATGCCCCCTTACATTAGATGCCGCCAGAGTGCCCTTTTATTGTTGTTGATACTGGGCACTCACTCATGAAAATGCCTGTTTACAGCGCCGGCCACAAATCTCCCCCTCCTTCCTGTTGAACCCTGTGAGACCCCACAGGAGACCCCCCTCTGGAGACATCAGGCTGGCACCCCAAAGTAGCAAAGAGAATGTAGCTTATTATTCTGTATAGTGCATTGCTAAGATTTATAGTCCTCTATTGCCGGTTGCCATTCGGCATTGCTGTTTAATGTGTCGCTGGGATCTGTAGTCCTCTCTAGCTGATGGTATTATTCTGCATTGCTGTATATACAGCTTTGAGTCAGTGGCAGAACTACCAGGGGCACAGCGTTTGCAGCTGGGACTGGACCATGGCCCACCACCACTGTCCTAAAATCATCACAGCCTGTCATGTTTTAGAAAAACGGTCACATGACACCCAAAAGGAACCCCAACATTGGTAATTGGCAACAGATTTTTAAAAAATGATATTAAGTTATTCCTCATCAGAGTGCCACCTCATATTGACCTTCCCCATCAGAGTGCCCCCTTATTTTTGTATTCAATATAAGGCAGATCTCAGATGGCAGCAATAAATATAAGGGGGCACTCTGATGGGGGCAGCTAATGTAAGGTGGGGGGGCTGCAACCAACAATTATATATCGACGAGAATAGTGGTCGTGAAAAAGATTTAAAAAAAAAAAAAAAAAAAAAAAACCTACATCTCTATTTGAAAATAAAATTCAAAAAGCTCTTCTTGCTGAATTAGTACAATAGGCTGCCAAACAGTCAACACACCACTCATGTAATCAACTGCTTCTGCAGTATTGTAAGGTCTCGTTCACACCTAGGCGTATTGCATATGCGCGACCGTCGCGCGTTTCCGAAGGCTACTTGGCTGTATCCCAATGGAAACGCGCAACAAAACGGCCCAAAGTAGTACCTGTACCTTTCAGGCGTGGGCCGTTCTGTACCACGTTAGGGACGGGCGGAAATACGCCAAGGTGGGAACGAGACCATTGAATACAATGGGATTTATATTTTTGAGCGTTTTGTAGAGCGTTCGCCGAGCGTAGAACGCACTACAAAACGTTCAGGTGTGAACGAGGGCTAAGGGGTGCTACAATCCATCTCCAGGTGGTAGCGGTTCTCAAACAACTCAAGATATTCAAGCCACTCTTACAGAGCAAGCACTGCATATAGCAGGGCTTCAGCTTCTTAAATTGGAAGAATTTTTGATTTTCCTTATGAACAAAACAAAAACCCACACACACACACACCACAAAAATAGTGTATTTCTAAAGCAGGCCATACAACTTACGAATATTGTACGACACTTTCCGTCCGATGATCGAACCGTCATACGATTTTCGTACGGCGGGCCCATCCTGCCCTGATTATCGCAAGGTTCAATTAACCGTAATTAAAGAAAAGCACCTGAACGAATTGCGGTAATCGACCGCACGTATTTTTGTTTGCGCATGAGCAGTGTAGAGTGTACAATTTTTGACGTACGGAAATGCCACTAACCTTGCGAAAATCGTACGATCGGCCAAAGTTTTAAAACCTGCTTTTTAAAGTCAAAAGTCGTACGATTGTACAGTATTTGCGGTTGTATACTGCCCATCAACCTTGTGATTATCGGACGAAAACACGATCACATACGATTATCGTAAGGTGTATGGGCACCTTAAGGGAAGCCACAAATGGCCTGATATTCACTAGCAAGGTTCACAATCTGAACACTGCTTGCAATACCAAAGTCATCTCTGAAGAGTACCTTTCTAGAAAATCTCCTTGGGTGATAAACCCAATCACTGCCTTTTTTGTCAAAATTACCAAACACTTCGCAAATCAGAATACAATAGAAACAGTGGGGGAATTCCTCCATCCACACTACTGAACAAAAAAAAAAAAAAAAAAAAAACCAAAAAAAAAAAAAAAAAAAAAAAGGGACAGACCATTCAGTAGTACATTCAGTAAAAAGAGTCATTTGAAAAACAGCCAGTGTTATTGTGTTCTGTGCACAGTGGGAATTCAATAAAGCGAGCAAAGGGGATTTTTCATTCTGCGCAAATAATGAACTACCAGGTTTGCTCTTTTGCAAGTAGAACAGATGAAAGGAAGCTTTATTACTCAGCAACATTCATCACTCCAAAACAGGATAATATGTCACAGTCTCTAAGCTGTAACCTCAAATAAACACATTTTTACAACTTTAGCATAACCCATTTAGGTAAAGAAGTATACTAACCAACGTAGGGGGTCTTATTAACATCAGTCTTAAAGAAGAACTATGGTGTTCTATCTTTTTTTAATGAATGCATTCCTTAGGCTAAATAAGTAAATAATGTATTTACTCTAATTAGCCAAAATGCACAGTAAGGCTGTAAAACCTTATTTTAGGTGGTGGGCGGGGCTAAGCGCCGCAATGAGAAGACATCCCGACGTATCTGACGGGATCCTCCCCACTGATGACTGACAGTGATTCTTGTAAAAAAAAAAAAAAAAACAAACCCCAAAAAAAAAAAAAAAAAAAAAAGTGAATGGCCAGCTTTAGTTAATAAACCCATTTGTTTGTTTGTCCATGGATACCAGTCTATGGACAATATTACTCAATAAACCCATTTGTGCGTGTCATAGCCATGGACATCTGCAACACCCACAAACCTGTACATACTCTGTTAGAATCTACTATGTAGTGTGTAAAAATGGAAACAGAGAAGGCATACTTCTGCTCTCCTAGAGCCCTACTGAGTGAGCTGAATAATGATCTACCCAAACCTATCTTGCATTCTCGATGGCACGGCACAGGCAGCAAGACAATCCTCGTATGTTTACATAGTCAACGTATGAATGCAATAGCAAACACAACAGAAGAGATATTTGCATTCACACACAAACTAAAAAACTAGTTTAAACATAGAAAGATTCCCATGGTTTTTAATAATGCAGGTCCACAAGTAAAACATGACAGGCTACCAATCACAATACACATTCTAATTGCATCGTTTTACTAAGCACCAAGAAAATAAATGACAGATGAAGACAAATGAATGGAAAAAGCAGCTCTTTTTTTATTATCCTGGCATGATTTTGAAGGCTAAGTGCACATTGAAGGGTATCCATGGTCAAAAAACTAAAATAATTTGTATAGCTACATTGAAATTTTCATGCGTTCAATCCCACTCCAAATAACCACATTGATGTAGAAGTTTGTAAACTTACTTAACCGCTTCCGGGCCGCAATACGTCTATAGACGGTGGCACGTTAAAGTGGTTAAAACAAGAAAACGGCTGCTGCAGCAGCCGCCGTGTTCTTGGTGTCGCTTTTAACAGCCAGTGATTCCTAATAATGTACAAGAGATCCAGCCTATAGGATGTACTTCCTCAATGCACAATTTCATTCAGCCCTACACTTCCTTGCATCACAACATCTAAACAATGTAACATTATTACTTTCTGGAAGCAATGCATGATGGGATAAGTAGTCTTGAGAAATCAAGATTGCATCACATCAAGCAGCAGGGAAACAGACGCAAAGCAACGACAGACAAAAAGCAGCACTAGAGCTGCACCAACGTTTATTTTCATAACCGATTATTTTTCCGATCTGATGGAAAAAAAAAATTAAAACACCATCTTTTTTTTTTAAAAACAAATGGAGTGTTACAAAGTTTACTTCAGAATAAACCTGCATGCATTTATTTTTTTTGCAGTCGCACTGCAACGCAGGGCATTGGGGTACCACACGTTGCAATGCAGGTGTTTGCATGGAAATGAATGGCACCGCAACGCACCTTCCGTAGCAGAATTTGAAGTCAGGCTAAAACTGCAAATTATTTTCCCCAGCTTTTATAACTTTTTTTAAAATAATTGTACGCATTATACTAGTCATTTTAATTAGTTTCATGGATTTCAAATAATCTGTATGGAAAAACTCCAAGCCAATATAAATAAATATAAAATAACCAAACTTACGGTATTTAAATTAACACACCAAAATTAGACCAAAATGATTGCTCTCTGGCACATGTGGCGACTGACATGAATGGTGCAAGTCTTTACATTTTTGTTTTGGTATTTTTAAATTTACCCTTATTTTGTTGTTTTTGCTAACTTTATTGCCATCACATAGGGGTGGGGCTCATACACCCCCTATGTGATAGCACATTGAAAATGATAGGCTCTCTTTTAAGGTGACATTAGGGGTCTATTCCTCCCCTAGGTTCCCCTTTTCACTGCTATTCAAGCACACATGGCTTGAATAGCTAGCCAGCGAATGTAAACACAGCAGGTAGTGGGTGTGTGCATTAGCCAACCTGCTATTGCAATATGAAATAGACAATAACAGACTGGCTATTGCACCCGCCCACTGCCTGCTGTCAATTAACAGCGGGAGGGACCTAAAGGAGAAAGTCCGGCCTAGTTGAATCAACTAATCGGAATCAACTTATCAATAATGAGAAATCGTTGACAACGATCTCATTATTGATGATCGATTCATTGTTTTAGCCCTAGGCAGCATGCACCAAAAAAAAAAAAAACATAGCTTACCAAAAAAATTATGGCTTTATCAAAAACTACAGATTGTGTTCCTATTACAATACTGATGTTCTAAAAGGAGAGTTTATATTGTTTTTTTTACAAATCCTTTTAAATGCACTTTCACCTTTCTGCCACATATGACCTGATCTAAATGGAACCCACCCTCCACGGGTGCGTGTTGTAAAGGAGTCACAGCTCCAAGCTCGCTCTTGTGATAGAATACAATCTCAATACAAATTGGACAACAATCTCACGTTTAGTTTACTATCACAGGAGTGAACTTGGAGCGGTGGCTTCTTTATAAAACACAAACGTAAAGTAGCCACCCTGCAGAAGGACAGCGTCAGCACCAATTCAGAAAGATTTGAGGATCTAAAGCCAAGTGATGCACAAATTAACAAACTTTATTTTTGGGTTAAGGAACCTGAATGCAGTTTTTAGATTTAACAGAGTTTAGTGCCACTTTAAAGTTTGTAGCTTAAACACCTTAAAACCCCCAAATAAATCAATAGGTGTTAAATTAAAAAATACATAGTTAAAACTAAAAAAAAAAAAAAAAAAAAAAAAAAAAACCTCACTAAAAAAA
>NW_017308430.1:0-11766 GCF_000935625.1 Nanorana parkeri | reverse complement strand
AAAAAAAAAAAAAAAAAAAAAAAAAAAAAAAAAAAAAACCTTACTAAAAAAAAAAAAACTCAGATAAATGTAGGGTTGCCACTGCTGACCTTCTGAAAATCCACCCCCTTGGCATTATCCGAGTACATTTTCAGCCAAAAAGCAGAAACATGCAATCTGCATATTTGCTGCAGGGGGTAACAGAAAGCAGAGGGTCAGAATGACAGGCACCAGGAACTGATCACAATAGTCCACGTATTTCTTGCACACAAGAGTCCTTGAGAAGTACAATGAAACTTTTTTTTGGCTTTACTTTCTCTTTTGGGTCACAGGAGTACATTCCCTAATGTACTCCTGTGACCCAAAGTTAAGCCCGTGACACACTGCATGCAAAGCCGTGCAGAGCAAAGCAAAGCTGTCATGCACAGAGCTTGGCATGCAGTGTGTGAGCTGAGTGCAGCCAGATGAATGACTGCATCTTCGGCCAATCGGCTTGCACGTAGCAACCGAATTGACTTTGCATCGTGACGCGCGGGTTTATACGCCATTTTTCATCTCGGCTCGCTCAGCTGTCGCTGCGCGGTACAAACGCTGGATCGCTTGTACATTAATAGGAAAACATAACACCCAGGAGACTAAAATTCTTACACATTTCCCCTGCCTCCATCAAATCTCCTCCTAAGCACACTGAAAGGGGTTCCTTATACCTCTATTTAACACTGATCTATATAGAAGACCACACATTGTTAGGGATTGGGGTGGGGGGGTGGATCTCCAGCTTAGAAATGGAAATGCTAGTCAAGTACAGAGTATGCCTAGATTGATAAACTCTCAGGGAGCTTAGAAGAAATGTTGGTATGCAACATGGGGACTAACAATTTGACAGCTGTGTTTAACTTGGATTAACTTAAACCCTAAATTAATCCCGCAGAATGTTAAAGCAAGACATGACAATATTTTCTAGCCCATCTCGTGGTTGGCCATCCCTGTCAACATTTGGAGATATACAGTGGTACCTCGGTTGACAAACTAATTTGTTCCACGACTCTGGTCGCGAACCGAATTGGTCGCTAACCGAATAAAACCGCGCTCTCGACTAGGGGAAGCCATGACCAGTGTTAGAGCAGGGAAGATGGCTGCGGTTGTGTTTGTCACCAAATGTGGAGTTCGTGAACGGAAGCAAAATTTTTCTGAACTCCCTGTTCATAGACCGAATTGTTTGCGAACAGAAGCGTTCGTGAACCGAGGTACCACTGTATATATCCATCCGATTAAGGAGGCAAATGATGGTTTATTGGTTCTCACGCAGATGCTCTAGCATCAATACTTTCAATCACAAAACAAGCATGCAAATAAGAAGTCAGCCAAGGATTTGCATTATTTAGAACAAAGTCATCAATGGCAGCCTCCATGTTTCTTTCAAGAACCAATTAAAAAAAGGCATGTAATTTAAACCTCTGCTCATATTCTTTAGCTCACTACACCCTTCATGGTTTCAAAGGAAGCATGCAAAAACAAAACCCATTACATGTATACGAGACCTAAGAAAAGATTTACAGTTCAATATGAAAGCATAAGAGTTATCCTTAAAATACATGAGTGCTGGTACCTTGTTCCTCAAAGTGAACCTGAACTCAAAAGTGAAAGTTTGCCACGGTATAGGAAACAGCTAAACATTTAAAGAAACAAAAACAATTTATCTTATGCCTGGCATGTCTCTAACAGATTGCAGAGCAGTTAATGTGCATTAAGAGTCATAGCTGTATAATTGCTGAGAGAGGCACTTGCTGCCTATGACTGAATGTCTCATGAGACTTGAAGATGTCACTACGGGGCTGCTTGCTTTTCTCCTTGATTCCTCAAGTTGTACCCCAGAACCTGTGGCACTTGTACTTCCCTTATTCTAGTTCATTGATTGTGTGGGTCTGTACTTCCAACACCTCTTCTGCTTTTTCTTCAATATTCTCTGCAGTTATCAGATCAAAAGGCGCTCCGACATGAAGAAAAATCCTGCCTCCAACAAAAGTCTCTACCAAGACTACCACCTCCACACAGAGACCGTGCAAAACAAAGCATTGCAAATCAGCAAGCAATGCATGTGACTAGTCTTTAACCCTCTGCTGGGCTTTAATTGGCTTCACTCCAACGATTCAGGTCACCACATTGCTGTCCATTAAAATGAGGCCCAGGACACTACTGGATATTGATTATCCACAACATTGCAGCATACATAGGAAGCATGGATGGTGTCATGACACCAGAGCACGCGCGCCACGGCGCACGCTAGAACGTGCACACGCCAGAGCACGCGCGCCACGGCGCATGCTAGAACGTGCACACGCCAGAGCACGCGCGCCACGGCGCACGCTAGAACGTGCACACGCCAGAGCACGCGCGCCACGGCGCACGCTAGAACGTGCACACGCCAGAGCACGCGCGCCACGGCGCACGCTAGAACGTGCACACGCTAGAACGTACACACGCCGGCGCACGCTAGAACGTGCACACGCCCGATTCTAATGATGGCGCCAAAAAGGGCTATATAAGGCTGAGACACCCAGATCTCCCTGCTGACTGATCTTCAGCTTATACCGTGTTCCTGGATCCTGTTACTTACTGTTTCTCCTGTTACCGAATCCGGCCTGCTTGACCTTGCTCCTGCTCTGTGTTCCTGACCTCGGCTCGTCTTTGACTTCTCTTCTGTCTGCTCCCTGGATACCACGCTGCCTGCTAGTTACAGACCCGGCTCGCTTCCGACTAAGTCCTGTCTTCTGATTTTGTACTTCGCTGCCAGATTGTTGTTGACCCAGCTGGTGTTACCTTGCTTCTAGGACCATCTTACCAACCTGCACCCTGCTCAGAAACCTCAGCTACCAGTAAGCAGCTTCGACAGGAGTCGCAACTCACCGGCACTTGTGCCCCTCCTGGTCCTCACGCACCTGTGCCTACTATCCAGAGGTGTTTGGACTGGAGCAGCAAGAGAGGCCGCCCTCGTCATCTCAGGCTCCATCTAAGGTACGTGACAGATGGCCACCAACAGTTCCTCCTTCACCCCACTCTACCAGAGGCAACCCAAGGAAGAACTGGGAGCCTGACCAAATGAGTGTAAGGGCGGGCTCAACTAGAGCCTCTGTGCCTAGGCGATAGTTGCTTCTCCTCAGGGCGGAGAAGAAACCTTGGGAAAAGAGATGGGGAGGGGAGGGTCCCACAATTAGGATAAACAAAAAAGGTTAATCCAAGCAAGGACAAGCCCAGGCATGCAACCCCTACAGGTCCACTGTCCTTGAATCACAGGGGAACATACACTGAGAGGCTCCTGCAACTAGCACAAAGGCCTATGGAATAACAAACGGTTTCAATTTTCCCGTTAGGCCACAATAAACGCAATTAGGAGGGACTGCCCCTTTATTTTAAATGTGGATGATGTGATTCTGGCTTTAGGTGGGTGGAGCCTCTCTCTGTGTTGTCCTAGAAGATGAATTGGGGGAAAAGTGAGCTGTGACAGCGGATGCTGCACTGTGTACACCCTGGATAATGTAAACTACTCCACCCTTTTCAAACATGGGACTTTTACCCCATGAGAAATCTTATAAGACCTTTACCCTGTTGCCTGAAACATGAAAAAGTGTGAATCACTAAATTTAGAGAACTTACAATATCTACATGCTTTAGTTTGTCCCTGGATGGGGCACATCCTTCAGGATCACAATAAATCCAGCAAGGAGATTTAAAAACCACTGCTGCTTATACACCAGACTATACAGTCTAAATGGTAGCAGATGGCAATGCTGCAGAGACATGTCACATCATGACCATGCAAGAACAAAGCACACAAGCTGTCATTCTTCCCTTATACCAGTGACTCCCTTTGTTATTCAAAAACCTAAAAAGATCTTGCTCACCCACACTAATTGCAACAGGGAAGAAAAAAAAAAAAAAAAACTGGACTTACAGATGCAATTCATAGCTAAATGCTTTTGTATTACCTTGAGGTTTGGATGGCAGTCAAGAGTAATGTTTGATGTTAAAGAAAAGCAAATTACAGTACCAAAATTGGTAAAGACAGTTCAACAGCATACGCAATGATAATGCATGAAAATCATATGTGGTATTTAAAAACCAAAAAAAACGTATCTGAAATAATTTGTCAGACGTCCAACAAGCATCTTCCAACAGACATAAATATTTCAGATTTTTCTTTTGTTGTACTGGTTCTAATTTGTATTGCAAAACCTAAATTAATTATACAGCCATAAATATATAACAAGAGCCAGACGTGTAATGACTTTTCCCTGCATCTCACGGAGAACACAGTAATTCAGACTAATTTCTCATTCTAATCTGCTCAAAAAGTTTAAACTCAGGAGGCAGTATTGACCTATGAGCTTCCCGCTAGCCTAAATTACACATCTGAAATTTAAATTACATTTTACTACGCATCAGCAACCAAAACACCCAGCTATGTTTTCAAACGTCATCCTGCAATTAGGGTGAACTCAGACAGGTAAATTCGTGAGGAAACAGGCGAGTGCATACCCCTTGCTGAGCTAAGAAATCTCAACATCTGGGACCAATACAGAGCTGATGAGCAAACTATACTTCAAGCACTTGACTGCGCATGAAGCAAAACCACTGGCAACATCACCTTTAAGCATCAGAAAAACCCAGATCATTTCCTCTACTAATAGCACACAATTTTAAAACATTCCAATCTTGTTCATATGTGATGTCACAATGATTAGTTGATGCTTATGCCAGCGAACATTGCTTGAAAAAGTGCTCTAAAATATTCCTCATTTATAAAAGATCATTGTGGCAATAGTTGACTTTAGGGGCAAATGATAGTTTGACAGTAGCTCCAGATTGCCTATGTCCGCCGTCCTCCTCATGCAAGGTATCCTCACTTACAAAGGAGTTCCAATTATCAGGCCTGAAAAATAAATCACATGAGGAGGTGACATGCTCCCCATACTCATAAGCCCGGCTCCAAGGTCTCCAAAGAGTCAGGGAGGGGGAGAGGGTGTATACAATCAGTTAGTATACCTTGCTCGGAGGAGCTATGAGGGCACACTGTCACTTTGCCCTGTATGGGCAAAGAGACAGTGTCTCTAAAGTAAATCAAAAGCAACATATTAACTTACTGCTCCCCCCTGCCTTTCACTTCTCTACAGTTTTGCTAAGCCATCGAAACCCTGGAGAAGCTGTTATGTTCAACATAGCACTGTGGCATGGAAGTAAATAAGTCCCATGCTCCGAATACCCAGAAGTACCAAAGTATTTTTCTTCACTCCTAGCAGCAATATGGACAGTCAGGAGAGTAAAAAGGAAGGCAAGAATTAAGAATGCAATGCAGCTGGAGAGTGAGTTGGTTAAATGAACCAATTGCCTTGCATCTTCTAACTCCTTAATTGTTCTATTAAAAAACAATTAAAATGGATCAGCCAATTTTTGACACCAGTTTACCTAAATACAAACAAAAACACAGTGCTGCTAATGCTATAAATGAAAAGTGCAATTCTATCAACGTCCCAAAAGGCAATCTAAGCTTTATAGACTACATTGCAGAAAGGTCCAGCAGGCTGAAACTTCTTCTGGGCAACCTCCCTTTCTGAAGAATACAGACTGGAGCACTCAGAAAGCTTGGCATGTATTCTCACAAGCTTAGATCACAAGTCCCAAAAAAAAAACAAACAAAAAAAAAACGTAAAACATAAAAGGTACCTTTATAAATCACTTAATCAGCATTTTAAAAGGCACTCTTCTCCCAGTTTGTGCAGCCTAAACAATGCTGTCACCAATATCCATATTTTGACCGTCAAAGTCAGCCCTCGTCCTCCTCTCTAGTCACTTTCCCTGGCCACTGACATATGCAAAGTGAAGAGACACATAAAAGTCAGGAAGGGTAAGGGTGTCTTTGGTGTTTAGGCTATGACTGACAGCCAGGATTCCTCTTCTTCATGCTGCGCAAGAGGCAAGATGGCGGTAAGAACTTAAAGTGACATTAAACCCTCAGATTTTTTAACATAAAATAGTGTAATGTGTGCCTTACTGTAATCCATGGTTGTTTCCCTTCTCTTTGCTGCTCTTCCTTTTAAATCTGTATCTGTTCTCATGCTCTGCAGAACTTCTGTTTTGCAGCAGACTGCCTTGTCTCAGGAATGGATACACGGTGTCTGTGTATTAGTTTCTATAGGCTTGTAATCTGAGCCAGCACTACAGGAAGAGGCCCTGAGCTGAAAAGGGAAGTTCTGCAGAGCATGAGAAGACATGAGGATTTAAAAAGGAAGAGCAGCAAAGAGAAGGGAAACAACCATGGATTACAGTAAGGCACACATTACAGTATTGGTTTAGGTTAAAAAATCTGAGGGTTTAAATGTCACTTTAAGGCAGACCTTAACCCAAATCTTTAAAATAAGAACAAACACCTTGAAAATGTTTAATAAATGACAATCTACAAACACATACTTCTAGATAATTGCTGACTTTGTATTCTTTGCATACCTCATTTCTCTTTTCTTCCCCAGTCTTCTGGCAGTGGCCATGTTTATTATGGGAAGATTTCTAGCTCTTCTTTTACTTCCTTGATTTCTGCCACGTGACTAGGACATGTGACTATGCAAATCTCAGGGGAAGAAAATGCCTTTTCCGTAGACCTTGAGAGATTACAGATGAGATTTCCCAGCAATGCTCCGCTAATGGCACAGCAAACCTAGTACGCATTGCCTTTGCGAACTAATGTAATTTTGCCCTTTCAAAGCAGGAAGTGAATGCTCTGCAAGTGTAAGTATTTAAAAATCACAGCATTTACACCTGACATGTCTATATACTTATTCATCATACATGGAGGGATGCATTGGAAGAAATTGATTTTTGAACGTAAAAGCACCTCTTTAAAAGGATTAACTAGGTCTCTACGGAGTGTTTTCACTGATTATGCCTAGAGCTGCAACAGTTAATCGATTAAAATCGACGATTGAAAACGTTGGCAACGTTTTCGATCGTCGATTCGTCGGCTATCGATTGATTTGCCTGTTTGGGGCTCCACATGCGGCCTGAGCCACACGTCACACGCTGCTCACGCTGCGGCCGCCGTGCCCACGGCACAGGCCGCGTAAGCCGCGCCCACCGCATAGGATGCTGAAGCCGCTGCTCTACTCCTCGACGCGATCTCCCTCACTCGTCACTGGCCCGCCGACAATCGAGGGCCCACCTTCTGAAAGCAAGTCAGTGGTGGAATAGGAGTTAATACTACATTATAGTATAATGTACTATTGCTACATTCCTCTATAGCTGCTGGTATTCTGCACTGCGCCGCTGTATAATGTACTATATTGCACACCACACTAAGGTTGCTCCTGTGATGGACTACAATCTCAATACAAACTAGTAGTCCATCACTGGAGCCTTTTTCTTCTTTTTTTATCCGATTAATCGACCTTAATAATCGGCCAACTAATCGATTATGAGAGCTGCAGCCCTAATTATGCCCCACCAAGTTGTTTATAAGCCAAATAGTTCACATTAAGCAGGGCTTGTGTAAATGTTGCCATGAAAGGGTTCCTTTAAGATAAACGGCAGAATGAAAGCTGAAGACACTTAACAGGGATGCACCTATACCAATACTAGTATCAGTGCCGATAGAGGGCATTTTCACAAGTACTCCTAAAAATGCCCGGATACATAGCGCCGATGCCACCGCTTTAAATTACTTTGGCTACCTGCAGTCCTGCACTTGTTGGGGACCTCAGGCACCACCTGCACACAAGTAAAAATAAAGCCGAAATTCCTCTTTATCTATTCAAACTGAATTTTATTTTTCCCCTCTAAGTAGTTAAATTCTGTCACGAGATTGAATTTAAAGCAAATTCTAAAAATATTTCAAAAAAAGAGACTAGTCATATTATTAAAATATATCCTTAAAAATAAACAAATAGATAAAAGAGGAGGTGGCCTGGTGTTTCTAGGAAATTGGAAACTGAAATGGACAAGAACTAACAGATTTTTATTTTTAATTAACTCTTGCAGTGGGGCTACCTCTGCACTGCAAGGGTTACCTGCTTGTTTGTGTCTAGGTTAAAAAACAAAACGCAAACACTGCTGCAGAGGAGGAGACAGACTGCAGGGAACACAGCGACAGCTGACCGGTTTGAAGTATATCTGTTATTTTAGTGCCTAGACACAAACTAGTACTTAAACCTTACAGTGTGGGGGTAGCCCCACTGAAAGTTTTAATTTAAAAAAAAAAAATCCAGAGTTCTTCTTTAAACAATAAACAGAATGGAATTTTGGCTGTTTTTTTTCCCTTTGCAGTCCCATTTTGTACAAAGGTACGAAGATGGCAATATGTGCGAGGAGAGACGCCATTTAGCCAAAAGCACAATTTTCGGACAAATTTTCGGTGCATCCCTAAATATGACAAACTCACGTATAACTATAAGGAAAACTTTGGTTTTAGATTTGGACAGAATCACTGTTAGGTTTTTAATATGGTCTGTATTAGTGTCAGTGAGATCCTCTAATGTCACAGGGAATAAAAGTGAGGGTAAATCCAGTTTTGACTTGGCACCAGAGCAGGAATAGAGGGGAGGTCTTCCAATAGGAACACTTGTTGCCCTGATAAATCTCTAAAAGGTGGACTTCCCTTATAGTGGAAAGATATCCTCTCAATTCACATTGAGTGTACAGGGCAGGGAATGAAGGGAAATCTACCTATTTAGACACAGAGGGCCAAAAAAAAATAAAAGTTTTAGCCTTCCCTACCCAATTTTTTTTTTATCTATAGATCTACATATAAATATATATATATATCTATATATATAAATATAAATATATATAAATTTTTCTTATATATATAGATCTCTATATATTTTAAACCACATTTAAAAACACACACAAAAAAAATTGCAGCTTGCCAGTCTTTACCATGAACAATTTACTGCAAGTGAAGCCATATGGAAGTTTTTAAGCGAAGCAATATGCAGAGTTCTGTATCAGAGATTCCAAAATAAGGACTTTGCGCATGGCCCTGATGCGAACAACAGTGCAAGAGGTGCATTGCCATTCATTTGAAAGGCACCTCATCCACAATCCAAAATCGGCAACACGTGCAGTACCGCAATAGTGTGCATTGCAATACAGTGCTGCTGAAAAAAGTAGTGCATGCAGTACTTTTTTCTAGGGATGCACCGATACTAGTATCGGTGCCTATACCGTGTATTTGGGTGAGTACTCGTACTCGCCCAAATGCTCCGATACCTAGAACGAGTACTTCTTGTATCAGGAAGCCAGGCTGCGCATCATTACATGCTGCCCGGTTTCCCGGGAATTGGCCGGGAAACGGCTCCATGCTCTCTCGTCACTTGTGATGAGAGCATGGAGCCGATTTCCCGACCAATCAGGAAGCCGGGTAGCGTGTAATGCCGCTCTGCCTGGCTTCCCGATTGGTCAGGAAGCTAGCAAATCCGGAAGCCGGGTGCAGTGTAATGACGCAGCACCGGCATTCTGATTGGTCGTAAAGGCGGCGTCATGTTCCCTCGTCATCTCATGAATCATAATATTAAGAAACTGACCTTAAATCATTAGTTTGTATTGCTTTCGAAAAATTTTTACCTGTCCCTTTAAGAAAAAGTATCAGTAATTGGTATCAGCGAGTACTTGAGCAAAAGTATCGGTACTCGTACTTGGTCGTAAAAAGTGGTATCGGTGCATCCCTACTTTTTTCAACCACAGCACATGGCAATCACATTGCAGGTGAGAGGTGCATTTGGCGTGCCATTCAAACGAACAACAAAATGTACCTTCTGCACTGCTAATGCATGGTAGGTGCCCTGGTGTGATGGGCCCTAAAGCTATTGGCTCATCAGGACAGCTAGGCAACAAATATCTAATGGCAAGTTTGTTAAAAGTAGAAACTCTCAAACTTTTCAGTAATGAACTCAAACAAACATTGCAAAGCATTGCTTTACACTTTTGCCCAAAACACTTATGATCATCCAGTTCCTGAACAGCTGCTGCCAAGTCTCTTTGCTCAGTTTCTCTGAACTTCCTGTCCTGTACAAGATCACAAAGGACAGAGCAGACTACAGAAACTGTTCATCTACTAGCTTGGAGAAGGGAGGAGAGGTAGCCCCAAGGGGGAGGGAAGTAGCTGGATTTGCTGCGTTTGTGGAGACACACACCGCTTACTAGCACACAAGGGTGACTGCATAGCACTCTGCTTGAGAAAGGAGTCACTCTATCAGGATATCAGCCGAGAGTTGACAAATGTTTGAAATTTCGTTTGGTTTTAACATTAGATTTTGAAATGCAGATACCCCATCCATTCATTTAATGTGTTTTGTCACCCCAGTTGAAAGCAACGGTCGATTTGATTAGCCAAAAGAAAGAGAAAAAAAAATACAAACATTTGATTTTTCAAACGGAATTCTTCTAGTGTATGGCCAGTTTTACTTTAGACATTACCATGGTGCTCCTATTGCCCAGAAATACGAATATTCAAAACTTCCTCCATCTGAAATGTTATATTGTGTACCAATACAAATCAAATTTTCCATGTAGCCAACATTTGTAAATCACAAAATTACATTACCTCTGATCTAACAAATCAAGGATTTTAAAAAAATCGACAAAACAGAATAAAACATTTTAAATCACTGCAACAGCTGCATATGAATACCTTTAACGTGCTAAAAATAGGCACTTTTTAAAGTTAATCTTGAGCAGATAAGTACAAATTCACTGTGAAACCCTCTTGCGTTCCAGCTTTCAACAGTAAAACAAAGAAAAAAGGTTCACCTTCTGAATCTTATGGGAGAGTCAGATACATGTTCTGGATTACAATCCTTGAATGTGTGCACTGACTAACAATTGCCACGGTTTTGGCCTGGTACTTCATTTTCAGATACTTTAAAACAAAATCTGGTATATCACAAGAGTACAAAAGTGGTACTAAAAACAAAATAACCATATTTGAAGTACTACAAAACTGAAAAAAGGTATATGGGCAGATTCTTTAGATTCTGAATACACCTAACATACAAACAAATAAAACGGTTACCAAACTACAAATTAGTATAGAGCATATCATTGAAGACAAAAAAAACCCACAAGAGGCCATCATGAAAACCACATATAGGTTTAGCAAGCTGCATCTCAGGATCACCTTCTTATTTGGATATGTAAATCTGGACTTTATTTACCTGTGAAAAAAAAATTCTGGACTTTAAGGCCTCGGTCACATTGGGAGTGTTGCCCCGTACAGCGTGAAGGGCTGCGTGCCTGTAGTATGGAGAAATGCACACACACGTAGGTGCAAATGGACCCATTCACACTACGCTGTGCGTGACACGTTTTCATACATTGCAGTGCACCAAGCTATGCAGCTCATTTTAAATTATAGGCTTCCATGAACCTCAAAGCATAATGATATAGTGCAGGCTACAGGTCTTGCAACACAGTTCTCCTCTTTTCGCTGCTCATTCTACTCACAACGGCAGATTAATATCTCCCTTTACTTCCTGGAACTCTAGCACATATGACTAGGACATGTGACCATGCACATCTCAGGGAAGGAAAATGCCATTCCCTGAGATCTCATGAGATTACAGATGTGATTTCACAGCAATGCTCTGCTGATGTAACCTTCCCAGGATGAAACACATTACTAATGCTCAGAAGGACCAGGCATTGGAGAAACAAATAATTGTAAATAAAATTAAACAAATATGAAATCTTGCATTCATTAGTTGGGAGAAGAAGAAGAGGGAGAAGAAGAAGAGGGAGAAGAAG
>NW_017308429.1:173849-200369 GCF_000935625.1 Nanorana parkeri | reverse complement strand
CAGTGAGACACGTCTGCTCAGTCTCACATCCCGGCCACGCAACCAGAGTGTAGTTCAACCTGCCAGTAAACCTAAAATATCAGATGTAAGTGAACTGACACTGTAGTAATTTGCTTGTAACCGCAATATACAGGGGTACAGGTACTCTTAAAAACAAGGACACACAGGGACTCGTGTACACATATACACATGCACAATCACACACAGACACACAAAGGTTTGACTTGATGGACCTGTGCCTTTATTCAACCTCAAATACTATGTAACTATGTAACTGACTTAAATTTGTTTGATTGTAGGTGACTATTGTGATCAAGTATTTCTTCCAGTTTGGATTCTTCCCATGGAACGCGGACTTAGAATTAAGCAAAGATAAACCTTACCATCCTCCCAACATAATTGGTGTGGAGAAAAAAGAAGGCTATGTCCTCTATGATCTTGTTCAATTGCTTGCTTTATTTTTTCACAGATCGATCTTAAAGGTAAGTAAACCACACGTAATTTCTTAAATTAACCTATTACACACAGCAGTTAGTTGCAGAACCATGCAGGAGCCTGAGATCCAATAGACCTCATTGAACATGATAAATATCACCAACCAGATGCTAGTGGTATTTTAGGGAGTGACAACCTTTGCGGTAGACTGTGTGAATTGTAGCATTGCACTAATAACATGATTATTCCTTTTTTCATTTAGCCAATGTGATATTGCTAAACACATGCACACAATAACATTTTATGCAGTAAAGCACATCATACATGCAGTAAACCTTCAGTAAACTTTAAAGTCTCTTGCTAAGTAAGGAGTAGCTGTCCCTATTTTAATGCATTGTCTTTTCGAAATTCCTAGATATGTTGTACATGTAAAAGATTAGCTGGATGTAAATAATGTTTCCAATATATTTTGCTCCCTTTTTTCTCTGTTTAGTTTGAGGAGTGGGTTGCCATATTTATTTATTACATATGTGGGTGCTGCTTCCTGCTTTGCAATACTACACAATAGTTGTTCTTTATATATGAGTTGGCCAACTCACTGAAAACAACGCACTTCCTGTTTTGGCTGATATCCTATCTCAACAGCTGTTTTTAAATGTGAGGTTGATTGAGGCATGTCAAAACAAAGATATCCCTCTAGTGGTTATTCTAAAAAATAAATATATATAATATACCAAACTAGGGCCAAAAATGGGAAAGATACATCTAACAATACTTTAAAATAAACACTGCAGTTGTAGCTCAAAATAAAAACTAATTAGAAATACTGCAGTTCCACTTTAATGACATCATTGTACAGTTCAAGATGACATCATTGGGTCAAGCACCATTGATTCCTTGCACTTGTTAAAGGGACATTAAACTCAGGAGTTAAACCTTAAAAATGATGGCTACTTTACAACACACACAGGGACCATGGGGAACAAAAGTAGCCACCCTCCAGAAGGAAGGACAGTGTCAGCACCAGTTCAGAGATGATTTGAGGATCTACAGCAGAGTGATACACAAATACAATACATTTCGGTTAATAGTTATGGTGCTTGAATGCATTTTTAAGGTTTAACTCCTGAGTTTAGCTACACTTTGTGCTGGAAGGCCTTGAATCTCCTCTAGTTATGCACTTAGGGCTATAGAGTTCAGTGGACATGTATGTTCAAATAATATGTATTTCATATACTGTACTCATAAATATTTGCACATACAAAAACCTCTAAAAAAGTATCTGTCTCTGTTGGTATAGTCATTTTTGCAACCATATTTAATTTGTATGTTTGTGTGACTGACATTTTGACAACAATTTAAAATCAGTTGCTTATTAATAACTTAGCTTCTATGTATTTCCTTAAGTGTCACGGTCTTTGGGATGAGGACGAGGTGATTGACAATACCACCCACAAGGACGAATCAGATGGTGAATTTTCAGAAGCTTCTGTAAGAAGAGATTCTGTTGGATCACTAAAATCAGTCAATCTTGCAGCCTCTGCAGAATCCATCCATGTTCACTTCCCAGAAGAGAAGACAGCTGTGAGAAGAGCAAGTAGCAGTGGATCCCAAATATCTCGAAGGTCCAGTTACTCTTCCTCACATAACAGATCAAAGAGAGGTAAATAGATTGCTGTATGGAGCAAATTACCATTACAATGCTTTCCCGCTCTTTGTGTTTTAATCAAGCGCCATTCACAGAACTTAAAGTGGACCTTTACCCCTTTTGACTAAAAATCACCTCAGCATGCAGCTCTGCATGCTGATATGAAATCATCTTACATTCATTAGCTAAACAAACATTTTTTATTTTACCTACAATTTTCTTTATTTCCACTTCCTGGTCCACTTAGGCCCAAATGATGCAATCGTGCCCAAATGTTGAATCCTAGGAAAGTTACATCAGCAGAACAATGCTGGGAAATCTCATCTCAGGGAAAGGCAATTTCCTCCCCTTAGATGATGCTCATGGTCACATGTCCTAGACATCTAGTAACCTGCCCTGAGTTAAAATGGCCACTGTCATAAGACTGGGGAAGAAAAGAAAAATAAGGGATGCAAAAAATTAAAACCCTGTAATTATCTAGAAGTATCTGTAGATTGCCATTACTAAACATGTCTAAAGGTGTGTTTGTTGTTATTTTGAAAATATGGGTAAAGTTCCTCTTTAAGATTGGTTCAGAGCTATAGGGAATACATGCTTGCAATATTATACATTGCTTTTTTTATGAAGTACTAAAAGAAGGTATTAGAATATGTTCTAAAAATGAATCGTACAATATGCAATGCTATGGTGTGAATGATCCCTTAGTGCCTTTTTCCCTTAGGAAAGTGGACACCCATTATAATGTCCACAGCAGACCCAGGAAATCAAGCTCTGCTTTTTTACTATTGAGAGGAAGGGCTGAGTGAAGAGGGAGAGACCAGCACCAACTTATCAAGGGGACCATAGTGACTAGTATAGGTTTTCTGGCCTACCCGACTGACTTACCTGAAATAGAACCATCCACAGACATAAGATCATTGCTAAATTCAGTAAAAAAAAATTTTTTTAACCAATGAGTTACCAAACCAATAATGTATTCATAAAACACAGAGGGGGGGGATTTATCAAAAGTGGAGCAGACAGAATCAGAAGCAGTTGCAACTAATCAGCATCTCTCTTCAGTTTGCTCAGGTAAGATTTGAAAAGGAGACAGAGAAGCAAATTGATTGCAGTGCATATCTGCTGCAGATTTTGCCTGCTCCGGTTTTGCCTGCTCCAGCGTATCACTCAGACAAAAATAAAATCCTGGAGTTACTAATGAAATTTAAAGAGGGCATTAAATTCATACAGGCCTGTTGATTTGTTAGATTGTATATCATATATGTATAGATTGTTTAATCATTATTCCCAAATACGCTGGTAATATTGTTTATAGTACGGTATATAAATAATATGTAGTGTACTTGTGTAGCACAAATAATAATGTTTGTTGCAATCTGTTTCCATTAAAGGTAGCACCAGCACTCGAAACAGCAGCCAGAAAGGTAGCAGCATACTAAGTGTGAAACAGAAATCAAGAAAAGAACTGCTTATGGAAAAGCTTCGAGAGCAACTCATCAAAGCAAAAGCATTTACTATTAAGACGTAAGACAATTCACATACTTTTTATTTTTGAGTTGTACAAAAAAAAAAAAAATACACAACTGCACCCTATGCATTAGAGATTAAACAATACAGTTTTCATTGTTGTGAAGCAAAAAATGTGCTTCAGGTGAAATACTTTCTTTTCTTTTTTACACCAGATTCATTGGGGCTGATTTACAGTAACTGGAGAAAATAAAATAAACGCAAAATTAAACTTACCTATGGCAACCAATCTGCTTTCATCAAATACAGCAAGAAATCTGATTTGTTCCTATGGCCTCATCACATGAGAATCGGCCGGCACATACAGCTCAGTGCCGCGTGCAGGGCCGTATCGGGCAGCTCCCTGGAAGGACAGTTGCTGTGTGTGATTAGTACGCAGCCCCTGTCCTTCTCTGTGGGACTACGCGGCCATACGCCACCCTACGCTCACCCTCCTGCACGTCCTTGCGGGTGTCCGTACTCGTACGCTGACAGGATGGATCCTGTCTGCGTCCGAGGTGGGACACCGGCACCTGTACAGATGTGGAGGAGGGTGAGCGTAGGGGGGTGTACGCTTGCGTAGTCCCATGAAGACAGGGGCTGCATACTAATAACACGCAGCACCTGTCCTTCCGAGTAGCTGCACGATTCGGCTGTGCACGCAGCACGGATCTGTACATGCTGGCCGATTCTCGTGTGAATGAGGCCTTAGAGTAACAGCTCCGTCTTTGCTCCAGTTTTTGTAATCAGATCCACTGAATACAGGCTTTGGGAAGTAAATTTTCTTGTTTCAAACAACCTTCACTTTTAGTTGTAGATCAGTGTCACAATGCATAATACATATCTGAACAAGCTGTACCTGCTTTACATCTACAAACCAACTGAACACAGAGCAGCAGAAGACTCTGAACCTTTTTACTAATAATGGGTCATTCCTGTCTTTTCTTCCAGAATCCTTCAAATATATTTGCCAATCCGAAGGTTCTTCTACAATCTCATTCATCCAGACTACAGTGCTGTGACAGATGTCTATGTGTTAATGTTCCTGGCAGATACAGTAGACTTCATCGTTACTGTGTTTGGCTTCTGGGCTTTTGGAGTAAGTTATTATAACTAATAAAAGTGCCAAGTTTGTTCTGGTAGAACAAGGCAAATTAATAATATATTGTGCAAGATAAGTTTTAGCTTTGTCTGGAGTTGTCAGATAATAATAATTTGTTAAAAGGAATCAAGCCAGCAAAGGATTGAGGTGCCCACAGACATTAGATGACAGTTTCTTTATCGGACCATTTTTGGCTGTATTAGGTGATGGCCTAGTGGCACATTCAGACAGTTCTCTATGACAGTTGCAGGGTGAGGGTGGGGGTGGGGGGTGGTTAAGTGATCAAATGGGTACTTATCAATTAATTTCCTTATCAAATCATTGCTTCCCCCAAATAAGATGGCACCAGGAATGGGAAGTTATGTCACCCCCTCTTTGCATTCAAGCCTAAACAGAATGGCCAGTGTAACTAATTTTCTTCTGTTAATGGAAGAAGCCAGATCTGCAGAAATCAGCAGATGATCAGCTATGCATTCACATTTGAGTGTACTGTGATGTTTATGGAGAATTTTATACCCAAACATGTCTATTGAGAGCAGTGTCGGTAGAAAAAAGGCAATTACACTCAAAAGTTTACATTTGGATAAATTAAAGAGTAAAATATACTCTGCTCAATACTTAGGTCTGTTGTATCACATTGCAGCTGTCTCATGTCGGCTCTATACTGGGGGTTGGGGGACCACAAACCCCTGATTGCTGAGGTCACGGCTTCTTCCTGCAGAGAGCAGTGACTCTCAGTCCCAGCTTCCTTTAGGGATTCCCCCCTCTCCTCTCTGTCCATACAATGACAGCGCTGGAAGAACAGACAGGTGGAGGGGGTGGGCATTACTGGCTCTGGCTCTAGAGAGGCAGAGCCAGTTGTCAATCAGGCAGCTGGGTGGATCCAAACAATATTGTCGAGATAGTTCCCTACTGCAGTGTGGCTCTGCACTGTCAGCATTCAGTGAGCAGTAGCCCGCTATATGCTAACTTTGAGTCAAAAGAGAAGCAAAGTCAAAAAAGGTTTTGACGTCCAGTTTACCAAGGATGATATGCATCACGCATATCATCCTTGGTAAACTGGACGTCAAAACCTAGGTAGATAGGTGTGAAAAGTGGAGGCTTGATAAAAGCGCTTGTTCACAAAAACCACTGTTTCTATGCTTCAGCATGTCAAGTTTTAGCTCCACCAACACAGTGGATGAATAATACTGATAAAAAGAACACTGGGGCAGAACTGGAACTATTTATTCATTTGGTTTATAACGGTTTTATTTTTGTTATTTCAATAAGTAGATAGTTTGGTAAAAGTGATGTGTCCAAAGTGGGTAAGATAATAGTTGCCTGGCTGCCATTATGCACTGCTTGGTGAAACATAAGCCCAGTACAAATGTGCAGCCAGTGCAGTCAGAACTCTCGACCTACATGCTGTAAAGCATATCTAAACCCTAAAACAAAAATATAATATATTGCAGTTTGCTAGTCCGTAGTTGTGGTAGCTGCATTATTTTCTTTTTTTAGGCTATTTCACCTGGTAATCCTGTGAATAGTACACTTCCAGTTCCTGGGTGGCTGAGTTTATTCAACTGTATCTACAAAGGGCACCCGTGGTTATCACCCAGGCTGGACTTAAAACATGTCTGCCTTTCTTTATCTCCATTTCAGTGTGTTTGATAGGATTAGAAGCTTACACAAGAAAGATAACATTGTTTTTGGGTCAAATCACAGTGACAAGGATACTGCAATTCTGGCAAGATCAAAAGGTATTTTTTGTACTTGCTGAAAATGTTTTTAGCTTATAAAAAGAAAATTAATACAACCACGACAAGGACTGGTGGGTGATCTGCAATATCTTACACTTTTTTTTCTTGAGTCTAATAATCCTTTAAGTCAAGGGTTCTTAACCTTTTTCACAATTACAGACCACCATTAGAATGACCCATACCGCTATACCAGTCATTCGAAATCATCATTATCGTGGATTACTAGTAACAGAACAGCTATTAGAAAATCATAACAATTATCATATTTTTGTTTGTGCATTCAAAACATGGAATCCAACTACAGTTGCTGACAATGTTATTTGCATGTCATCTGACACATAAAGGGGATTTCTGCACTTTGGTTTCAGGTTCAATGATATAGAAAATCATTTTTTATTTATTTTTCAATATTCAGTGATCAAGTTCAATACTCTTCATCAATATCCTCAAGGGTTATGGGTACCCACTGTAAGGAAACTTGCACCAAGTAATGAAGCCACAGGAAAAAAAATGTAAACCAGGGAACTTCCTGAAGTTGGCAGTGGTCACCCCTGTATTTCTACTAAGCTAGGTTCAATTAAAGTAACACTAGAAAGACTAGAGATGCTGTTAACATGTCATGTGAATGGTACCGATCCCTAGTAAGCACCCATTCTTGTATGTATGTTCTCAGAAACACTCAGCTGCAGCCGACATCACCTCATCATTGTCAGAAGACCAGGTCCCAGAGGCATTCTTAGTGATGGTGTTGATACAGTTTGGCACAATGGTTGTGGACCGCGCCCTATATCTCAGAAAAACAGTCATGGGAAAAGTCATTTTCCAAGTCATCCTGGTATTTGGAATACATTTTTGGATGTTTTTCATTTTGCCAGGCGTAACAGAAAGGTATCTATGGAAATTATATCCTGGCTAATTGATAGTTTCAACACAATTGTCATATGAGAATAATGGGGTAATAATCCTGCTTCTATTTGGTGTTGTACAGGAAGTTCAGCCAGAACACTGTTGCCCAGCTGTGGTATTTTGTGAAGTGTATCTACTTTGGACTTTCAGCATATCAGATCCGTTGTGGATATCCCACACGTGTGCTTGGGAACTTCTTGACAAAGAGCTACAATTATGTCAATCTGTTCCTATTTCAAGGGTAAGTATCAGAACATAGATTGCACTGTAATCTTCAATTCATTATCACCACATGCGTCTGTATGTACATGTAAGAAAGACATTAAGTTACCTATAGTGAGTAACAATATTTCACCTTTTGGATCAAACCGGCAACGTTTAAGCCACATCTTACTGGTTGAATATCATTCAACCAACTTAACCTGTTAATTGCAAGGGCAAACAATTGTGTTACATTCCCTTAATAGATTTTCCACAATCATACTTTAGTTATAATTACAGAATTCATTAAGATATTGAAAAAGGTGTGGAGACATAGAATATCATGGGAAATATCATCACTGCAGCCTTTGAAAAGTAAAATAAACTGGGAGGTCATGTAAAGCTGAATTCCAGGCATGTATAGAAGACCCAAATCAAGGCAACTCTGTATTTATTAATAAATCAGTAAATTTATTTTTAAAGCAGCAAGCTTTAGTACCAGAATTTGACTTGGGATCAGCCTCTTACAAACCTTGTACAGAGGCACTTAAAACAAATCAGGTATGCTGCATGCAAATGTGTTAACAAGGAGAGTCATAATAGAAGGAGGAAGAGCAGAGAGGGAAGAAAAATGACCTGATCAGACTGCTCCTGTTTATTTTTTAAAAGCAACTAGTGTAAGTACCTGAATTTGATTACAATCAGCCTTTTGCAGTCCTTGTTCAGCAGATCTTAGAATGGGACAGAGAGAAGAAGCACTGACAGCCAATCAGTTGCTGCTGTGTTCATGAGCTAACAAGGAACAGGCTAATAGGAGTGACAGAGAGATGAGCTCATCGGTCTGCTGCTTCTCCTTCACTGTCCAATCAAAGACTGGAGGAGGGACAAGACCTAGTTGTATCACATACCAGAAGTAGAGAAATGTAAGGCCTACAGGCTGTCTGTACTGTCTAACCAGGCTGTGTAAATCTTAAGCTGCCTTTACACTGTAGTATTTTCTTTGTTTAACCTGTCGGCTGAATAAAGAAACTACAACAGATTCTTCCATCAATGCTTATGAGTGTTGATCAACAAATGTCCCACTGTCTCCATTGTATTCTGATGGTGGCCAACTTTCCCAACTGGCTCCTTCGATCAGCTGATCGAGGGATGCTGACCGAAAGGGTTCCGACAGCAGCCTCATTGTGTCAATTTTGGCCAGTTCATGAAGAACTGGACAAAATTTGCATAGTGTATGGCCAGCTTTAGGAATGAATGGACAGAAATACAAATCCAATGGCAGGTAAAAGAGCTCCTATATATGTATTTCTTCTGTGTATTAAGCTGTTTGCCTGAAAGTCAGTTTCAGTGGAATGTAAAATTGAACCTAGCATACACATATCTGGTAAAAAACATCATATATGCCCAGCTTTGTAAATGATTAACACTAGGAAATTAATTTCCACCCAGACTTTTCTGCACAGCGAGTAGAGCTTCCTATGATTCTAGTGATGTGTGATGTCTTTCCTCAGGTTTCGTTTGGTGCCATTTTTAACTGAGCTACGAGCTGTCATGGATTGGGTATGGACTGACACCACACTCAGTCTTTCCAGCTGGATCTGTGTAGAAGACATTTATGCTCATATATTTATACTAAAATGTTGGCGTGAATCTGAAAAGGTAATGGATGTGTTGTCATTATAAAACAAAATATAACAAATATTAGGAATGTGTCATAGCAAATTGCAAGCTAAAGAGAAATAAAACACACAATTCTTCTTCTAAGCATTTGCTTATAATTGTGCCTTTTAATATTCTCGACTGCTAACCAAAAGTCCATTATGCAGTTGATATATGTTTTATAAGGCTTTAAAAGGAACCCATCAGGCTAGGGGAATGTGCCCCCTTTTGGAGCACAATTCACATCCATGTGTTGTAGTAATGTACACGTATGTAATCTGTGATATTTGCACATTATTGTGTGTTGTGTTAACACACTTAAAACCAGGCTTGCAACATTTTTTTAAGCAGTGCAATACAACATTGTGGTGCGCTGCAACACAAGTGTGTTGTGTAGGTGTGTTGGGGTGCCATTCAAAATGAATAGCACCACAATGGATTGCACTTTTCATTGGTTTTAGCGCAATACTCAATGCAGTGGTGTGCATGAGCCTTTAGGGCAGACTCACCTGATGGTGACCTGGTGCATTGCATGAATGCTTGTGTACGTTAACATGTGTAGCGTTAAGATACCCAAATGAGCTGGCAACAAACCAGACCGTGCTAAAAATTGGACATTGGACACAGCAATCTCCCACTCTATCCAAAACAATCTATCCAGAAAATAATACATTTGCTGTATATTTTCAAAGTAAATTGACCCCCTTCCCCGACTATGCTCATTGCGTCAATTCTGCAATACATTAAGTGGCATGGTAATATGCATACATAATTTTTGGCATATTTCTTATTAGATGCATTTAAATGCATCCTATAAAGATGTCTTCCAAGGACAGCTGCATTTATGAAGTTCTGAAAATACTAGCTCCTTGGCTGCCATATTGGTCCAGTGGCTTTAGTGCTTTCTAAGCTACTGAGGCATAGCAAGTAAGCAGATTAGAAGGTCTGACTTCACTCTGACTTTTCTGGTGTAGATGTGCATTCATGGTCAGGGGTTCGATGTATCCAAGCCTAGGACCGCCAGGCACCTGACATTTTCAGAAAGATATCAGCAGTGGTATATTCCATATTTTTCTCAGTAAAGGCTTGCTTTAATGGCAACAAGACTGTACTTGGAAACTGCAGTTCATACTTGACCCACACTTTCCAAGCATACTGATATGAGCGAGATTTTGGTGTTTGTGATAGACCTCTGCAGTTCTGTAGAAAAAGCAGAACCCAAGTGACAGCCATGAAAGCTCATCATAATATAAAACCTATAATAAATACTTGACCCACACTTTCCAAGCATGCTGATATGAGCAAGATTTTGGTGTTTGTGATAGACCTCTGCAGTTCTGTAGAAAAAGCAGAACCCAAGTGACAGCCATGAAAGCTCACCATAATATAAAAGCTATAAAAAAATATTTTTGATATTGCTCTTACAGTGTTAAACCTATTGTCTTTTAACATTTGAAATCGTGTTTTTGTAGAGATATCCTCAGCCACGTGGTCAGAAAAAGAAAAAAGTTGTAAAATACGGAATGGGTGGCATGATTGTGGTTCTTCTGATTTGCATTGTTTGGTTCCCTCTGCTGTTCATGTCTTTAATAAAGTCAGTTGCTGGCGTCACAAACAAGCCCCTTGATGTCTCCATTAAAATCACCCTGGGAGGATATCAGGTAAGGCTTATTGGTGATTTGGCTTAAAATTATTCTAACAGCTATGGTTTGATGTTATTGTTCTCTTCAGGTTTTGATTGGCATTAGGAACAAATGAAACAAAAAAGAACACCCCCACCAGGTGATGTGGTGTTTCAGTTTGGCAGCTAACTTGTTGATCCATAGGTGTCACCATATTCATTACCAACCTAATTTGAGCCAAGTGACCCAATCTTAAAGGGAAAGTGTATTGTGTTTTCAGTAAATGCCTACTTTGAGTTAGCACCTTAAAGAGAAACTGAACTTTGGAAGCTGTCAGATGGCAAAGAAACAGTCACCAATGTTGCCTATAGTCTTTCTGCAGCTAATGTTTCCCCATTACTGACTAAACAGACTAAACATGCCATGTTTCATACTGTGCCTCTATATGAAGGCAGCCATCTTGGTAGAAGCAGCTGCTTTCTTATCTCAGAGCCTCAAGCAAGGAGAACAGTGAGCAACACAGGAGTGACAAAACAAAATCTCACTCCAAATCAACAGTCTATCAGTCAAAGACAGCAGTGCCTGAGATCTCAAATTCAGATATACAGCTATGAGACTGTAGGCACAGGAGTGCCTAGGTATCCTCACATACCAGGAAGTGCACTGCTATATTTCAGGAGGAATTCCAGACAACGGGTACATTTTCAGGGTACTGCTTTGGCTCAATTAACACTTCTAGACGTTTCCTATAGTATAGCAAATATTTACTTTTTGTGTGCATCACCATTTTAAATTCCTTTGTATACAGCTTTCGCATGCTTATAAGCTCACTCTTTCATATTTTTGTTACTATCTGAGATATATCGATTGGTACACAGGTAAAGACCTAAGAAGAAAAGGTTTTAAAGCACAACTGAGCTTACAGTTTAAATTAGTTAAATACTTTACAAGCGCATTAAATCAAAAGGGCTGTAAGGTTTTGCAGTTGTCTTTGGAAAGCAGCCACAACATAAGAAGAAAAGCCTGTCCCCTGCAGTCTTCATTTTGTCAGGATATTTCATTTTAGTCTTTTGAGGAAAATACATTTTTATTTTTAGTCGCATTTTAGTCATCAGATTAATTTCTATTTTACTTTAGTTTTAGTCAACGAAATTCAAGTTGATTTTAGTCGACAAAAATGAAAGTTGATTTTAGTCGACTAAAATCGAATAGGGTTATTTTTAGTGTAATGCATTATTTAAGCAGTTCTCCAGCATTCCCAAACTCATTTCATTATATATTCCTGGAGTAATTTTTTATTTTATTTAACTTTTGTTTTTTTTTTTTTTTTTTACTTAATTGCTATCACATGGGGGGCTCACAAGCCCCTTATGTGATAGAACATTTGAGATAACAGGTTCTCTTTAAGTTGATATTAGGGGATCTATTAGACCCCTAGTGTCACCTTTCCTCGTCACTGGGGAATGGTAGCTGCCTGCTGAGGCTATTTGAGCTGCCTCCTATTGGCTATTTTAAATTACAATATCAGGCTGGCTCTTGCACCCTCCCACTGCCTGCTGTCAATCAGCAGAGGTGGGAACTGAAGGAGAGAGTTCTCCTTCAGGTCCTCCTCTGCTGATTGACAGCAGGCAGTGGGGCAGGTGCAAGAGGCAGCCTGCTATTGGCTATTGCAATTTAAAATATCCAGTAGCAGGCTGGCTATTGTTTCCAGCTGCTGATGTCAGACTTGACGCCGGTGTTCTATTAATCCCTCGAGTCTGAGGGATTGAAAGAACACCGGCAGAGAAGGGGCACGGGGAGCAGAGAAGGGAGCTGGGGAGCAGAGAAGAGAACAGGGCGACCAGAGGAGGAGGAACGAGGTGGGCAGCTTAGGAACAGGCAACCAGAGGAGGAAGAACGGGGTGTGCAGAAGAGGAAGAATGGGGGAGCAGCGGAGGAACAGGGTGGGCCAGAGGAGGAGGAACAGTGCAGGCAGAGGAGGAGAAATGGGGTGACCGGAGGAGGAGGAACAAGGTCGGTAGAGGAGGAATGTGGCAGCAGTGGAGGTACAAGGGGGTGGCAGCAGGGGAATGCACAGTCACCGCAGTCTCTTCTCCCCGCTGGCAGGGAGAGCAGCGGGAAGGCAGGGAGAGCAGCGGGAATTAAAAGGGACACAGACCGCTGCACCCAGGGAGGAGAACGGACAAGCAGAGTGGCGGTGGCAGCGGCTGCAACTAATTGAAAATCAACTAATCAATAATGAGAGTTGTTAACAACGATTCTCATTATTGATGTAGTTTTCGTTAGTTACCGGATGAAAATCGCTTTTGTCCCATTAACCACTCTATAATTTATTTTTTGTTTCCTTGAAAAATGGCCAAAAAACTAAAACAAACAATTTTCGGTGACAAAATTAACACTGGTCCTCTGCCAGCATACTGCAGAGCGGGACCCTTGCTCTGTGTGGAAGCAGCGGTCCAACATGCTCCTGCTCTTTCAAACCTGTAGTACTGCAATCAGGAAAGTGTATGCACTCAGCTGATTGGAGACCTCTAATGCAGATTTAAAAGTACTGATCAAATTGAATTGGAATATAACATACTGATTATCACCAACAATACTCAAATCATTCGCATAGCTTACAAATATTGAGCTTTGTATGCCTGTACTAAATGTCTGATCTACTGTAGTACAATTCAAGTTAGTTTATAGGTGAGGTAAAGCCAGAGGCATAACTAGAAACCTCAGGGCCCTGGTGCAAGAAACCATGAAGGGCCCCTCACTCCACCCCCCATAAAAAAAATGTTGAAATCATGGGACCCCATTTTTTTATCATTTTATTTATTTTATTATTTTTTATTTTCAATACAGAAGATAGATCACACATGTGCTCTATCTTCTGCACAGCTCAGGTTGTGACAGCTGACACAGGAGCGCTGCTTTGCTACCCGCTCTCCATCCTGAACTGCCTTGCCGTAGGCTGGGGTCCCCCAGAAGAGCAGGGGACCCCGAAAACCATGGCACAGAAGAAGGCAGCCGGCGGGAGGGCAGACCATGGGGGGGGTGGACCATGGAGGGGGCCGGACTAGTAACAAGCAGGCTGCATACAAGTGATTTCAGCGGCTGTATAGCAAATGCGACTGCTGCGACCCTGGTAGTTCTGCCAGTGGGTAAAGCACTAATTTCCAAAAGCAGACAACATAGTAGAATAAAAACTATACATGAGCTGACAAAGAATTGGCACAATTATACTGTAAGCCATATTTCTTGTTTTACAAAAGGACACACGATATGAATCCTCTACAACAGCGGTAGGCAAACTCTGGTTCTCCAGCTGTGGTGAAACTACAAATTGCACCATGCATCTGCCTCTGGCAGTCATGACTGTGGCTGTCAGAGTGTTGCAATGCCTCATAGGATTTGTAGTTGCACCACAGCTGGAGGGCTGGAGTTTGTCTATCCCTCTTCTACAATATAATGTGGCAATTCTGTGGGATAATGTGTAGTTGTAGTTTTTGAATCTTTTGGAAATGGAAGAAACTGCATACACTACAGCAATACATGTACAAGTATACTTACTGTTATACACATGAAAAAGGCAGCTGGCAAATATATGTAGTAATAAGACTACATAACTTTTAAATATGTGGGCATTTAATATGCTACATGTTGCAAACCAGTAGGCAATTTAGATAAGTGTACAAAGTTAGAAAAAAAACAGTCAAAATGGGCTTATTCAACAAGTACACCTTGAGTTCTGTTATTTGTATTAATTATGTAGCGATCACCCCCGAAGGAGCCACCAGAATAACTCAATAACTCAAGGGTCATCACTAGTTGGTCTAGTTGTTTTAGTATTCAGCTGCCCAATTAGCATTTAACCACCCTCTTCTAGTGCCGACAAAGCTGATATCCAGGCCAAATTATAACGCTGAAGAAGGTTTATTAAACATATTCACTTTGGGAGACAGAGTATAGGGATCCCAGACATCCAGGATAGTACACACATAGTCTCCAGACTCACCAGTCCGTTTTAGCAATTCAGTGTAGATCCATTTGTAGCACAGTGAATAGATATTTGAGCAGCAGTTGAGCATGAATGAGCACAAATCTTAAACAGTAGAGACGTCAGACTTGCTCTTGAGGTCGACTTTGTTCCGGCACCTCTAATAGCCATCAGGTTACCTGGTTCTCCTCCTCTGACAATGGAAAAGCCCTCCTCCAGACTTGAAGCCTAACGAACACTTCCCACACTCAAGCATTCCTACCCCCAGGCCTTTTGAGAGAGACCCAGTGATTGGCTGGTGAACTGCACACACACGCACAGTTTCCCTCATTGGATATCCTACACTAGAGCAGAGTCACAATCCACCCAGGTAGGTACAATCAATGCCAGAACACCTGAAATTAACCAGATAAATAGCAACTATAATCCAGCTAGACTGACTACAGCTCTGGCAATCACTAAATTACTAGTAACCACCTCACAAAAGGTGATGGGAGCTATAATTACATATTATTATTATTATTATTAAATAATTAGGGTAGTATATTAATAGTAGCCTAGGCCCAGTCAATACAGGTTTGTCATATCTATTCCTACCTCCTAAACAGAATTGCAATTCACTAAACTCACCCTGACAGTGATAGACCCGCAGGGTGGCAACACTACTTATTTGTGGTGTGTTTGGCAAGGATATATCTTTAAATCACTTGCCTGTGTACACCACCTCAGAGCTGTAATAGGTATGCCCAACTGGCACGAGGCTCCAGAGAAGAGCAGCAGGCCTGGCAAAGCAAAACCTGGCCAGGCTTGTTCAGCCCACTTCCTTCAAGTCTCATGCAGGATTAAACTGCTGACAAATGAATAAATAGATGATAATGCTAATAATTATACATGCCATTTTATTTGTTTTAGAGATTTTACTTCTCTTAAAACAGAGCATATGTTTGATCAAATTGTAGCTGAATAATGTATTTTTATATTTATTGTATCTTTTTTTATTTCTTACACATTGTAAATAAAACGAGTCACAAATTCTATTCTTTATTTTCCTTTCAGCCTATTTTTACCATGAGTGCTCAACAAAACCAGCTACAAGAAATTACAAACCCCCTGTTTAGATCATTTGAAGGACATTTTAAAAAGGAGACTGTAAGTAAATAAATCTTATATTAGAAGTTGGTGTTTGAAGAGCTACAACAAGTTGCTTACTCTACCTATGGCCATTTGTTCTTGGGTTCATTGATAATAATTTATTATAATGAGCACACTAACATTAATCCATTTTAACCAACCTAGGCAATTCCGATTGGTTACTATGGATTTATGTACTGTTGAGTTAGCAATAAGAATTCAAATTCTTAGATACCGTACAGGTACAGAAATACACTGATTAATCTTTTTATTGTGCTCTTCTCTATAGTAACAAATACACACTGTGGTTGGTTAGAGAGACTGTCTCTCTCCTTCTATAGAAATTCTTATATTACATATTGTATGTTGTATTGCCATTACCAGGCAATATAACAATAAATTGTAACAACTCCTAGCTTTTCATAATGCCCCTTAACATTCCCCTTGTTGTTTGGTTGTTTAACTGTGAATTAGTGCATATCAAGATGTATATTAAGATGCTTCTGCTTATTGTAACAAAGTGTTGTATATTTGTTTAGTCTGCTCTTCAGTTCTTGGAAGGATATGGAATGGAAGACATCACTATTGCAGAATTAGAAGGAAATTCAAATTCTCTATGGACCATTAGTCCTCCAAGCAGGAAAATGATGATAGAAAGCATTGCGGATTTGACTCATGAATTCACTTTGGTTATCTCTTGGACTATTCATAGGTATGGATACACTGTTGCAACTGTAACTGTTGTGCAGTGCTGATAAATTTGGAATAATATCTTAGGTGTCAAAATCCATTTTGTTAACATTATAAACTTCTTTTCCTGGAGTATTTCTTATATTATTGTAATTTACTAATGTATATCTTGCAGCTTAAAATGTACTTTTCAACTAAACAGCACAGAACGTGCTAGGGTGTTGTTCATTCGTGCTTACAGTGTTATTACAATGGAATAGGTACAACCCCAATTCCAACAAAGTTGGGACACTGTGTAAAATCTTAATAAAAACAGAATGCAATGATATGCAATGCTAAACCGCATACTGCATATTTGACATCAGCATGGCTTCATAGGAGAAGAGTCCAAGTGCTTCACTGGCCTGCTTGCAGTCCAGACCTTTTACCAATTGAAAATATTTGGCACATCTTAAAACGAAAAATACAACAATGAAGACCCAGGACTGTTGAGCAGTTAGAATCCTGTATCAGGCAAGAATGGGCCAACTCCAGCCACTGGTTTTCTCAGTTCCCAGACATTTACAGAGTGTTGTTAAAAGAAGAGGGGATGCTACACCCTGGTAAACATGGCCCTGCCCCAACTTTTTTGAGAAGTGTTGCTGCCATCAATTTAAAAATATTTTTTTTTAAATGGTACATTTTCTCAGTTTAAACATTTGATGTTTTCGATTGTGAATAAAATATGGGTTTATGAGATTTGCAAATCATTGCATTCTGTTTTTATGTAGATTTTACAAAGTGTCCCAAGATTTTTGGAATGGTAGAATAAATTATACAAAAGACTTAAAGTGACACTTAACTCAGGAATTAAATCTTAAAAAGTATTTAGGCACCTTAACTATTAACAAGAATGTATCTTATTTGTGTATCACTCAGCTGTAGATCATCAAATTATCTCTGAATTCATGCTGACACTGTCTTTCCTCCTGGGGGGTGGCTACTTTTGTTCCAAGCTCGCTCCTGTGATGGACTACAATGTCAATACAAATTATTAAACTAAATGTAAGATTGTAGTCCATCATGGGAACGAACTTGGAGTGGTGGCTACTTTAAAACACTCACAGGTGTCATAGGAAACAAAAGTAGCCACCCTCCAGAAGAAAGGACAGTGTCAATTCAACTTCAGAGATGATTTGAAGATCTACAGGTGAGTGATACACAAATAAGGTACATTTGTGTAAATAGTTAAGGTACTTGAATGCATTTTTAAGATTTAACTCCTGAGTATAGTGTCACTTTAACTTGCATATTCATATATAAAACTGTAGAGGGAAAAATGTATCATATATAACCTTTGATCGATAAGTTTGGGACTACATTAAGGCCCCTCACACGCAGGTGGTCCGATCAGCTCTGTCTGCTAGTAATTAAGGCGGATCTGATTGGAAGCCCAATGTAAAGCCAGATATAAACAGAAGTGAATCTGTTTACATCTAATTACCCTGACTCCATCTAGGTCCAGAACAAAAACCGAAACAAAGTTCAGCTTCGGCAGACCTGATCTTGTTGGATTAGAGGTAATACGATGTCAACTTAAATCCAAATCCCCATAGACCTACCATAGGTCCATAGCGCTCACTGAAAGAATACAGATGTCACAAGAGTAACATCTGTTCTGGTCTTCCAGAAATTACCCTTTAAACCTGTCTATTTTCACTCAGAAGGTTGCCTTCCTCATTGCCCTCTCCTCTCCCATCTGTCATCGCCTCTTTTCTTCCTAAGGTACATTCTTCATCTCACTTTAACCAGGATATTGTGCTGCTCCATGACATCCAAAGAAAATTTATCTCCACTGTCTGTATGTGGTGCATGCTTTTTGAGTCTATTTCTCTGCCCCAGCTTCTTTTTTGACAGACTGACCCTCTTTTTGCAAGGTTCCCCTTCCATGTCCCTTCCCTGTCATTTGATCAGTTAGTGCCTCATGGGTTTTTCAGCATTAGGTATCTGTTTAGGTCCTCTGTTTGCAGATTTTACCAGTATATTCATGCCTTATCTGAGCTTTGGTCCTAAGATTCTTCAGTCAGCTCTGTGAGTTCTGTTGAGCCCCTTCTGTTAACTTGTTGTTCTTGTGGGTCTGTTATCGTTTCCTGTAAGGACAGCCCCTAAGTTGCACAGCTTTTGGACGTCCCTATGTACCTGAATTACTTATCCTGTGTTCCTTAATGTACGATTAAGAAAGCTGGATTTTTTACTTACTGTTAAATCCTATTCTTGGAGTACCTTAATGGACACCTGTCCCTACCCTCTGCTCCTAGTATCTACTATTGCTTTGCTACAAAACTGGAGCATAATGGGAGTTGGAGGGGTTATACTAGGCTGCCTTTACACGTTTGTATGCTAGTGTCTAGTCTCCTTAAGGCAGCAGCATAAGCCTATGTACCTGAATTACACTTGTTGTTACCATTAATGTACTCCAAGAAAATAAAACATCAGTAAGTCCCATATTTTGACCAGTCGAAAGACTCGACCAGAGTTTAATAATCATCTAATTCTTAGTAGAAAGAATAGCCTAAAATTACATTTGATAGAATTGCAGGCAAATACCTAGTACTTAACATTTCAGTAGCTGTTTAACTGGTGAGCACAGAAAGTATAAAACTATTGAAAAATTAGAATTTCACGGGAGGAAACCATCCCATCCTTGGCTATCATGTGGGGGTAATAAATCTACTGCACCATTATGGTTGTTACTATAAAGATAAACTGAGGACTTTTGCCTGTAGCCACTTAACTCTGGCTGCACTAAAGGTAACAGGTAGTCCTAACTGTCCTTAGTATGTGTAAAGCTCTATAGATTGCATTAGTCATGTACGGCTCATATATTAGTTGTCTGGTTACACACAAAAAAAAACAGAATGTGCTTCCTTCCTAGTGACCAATCAAAAGTTTCTCTTACGTACATACATTTCTAACAACAGGAAAGAGAAAAAGAGAAAAGCTGATTGAGTGATAGAAGGGATGCAGTGACTGTCCTTCAGTCAAACACTTTATACATAATGCCCTGTGGGCACGCTTTAAAGTTCTATTCAGGTTATTGTACAGTTATCTGCACACTGAACATTGTTAGCGGTTGACTTATTTATTTTCTGTACACCCATGTAGAAACATGAGTCTTGGAGCTAAAGCAGAGATCACGGGTGATAAACATACAATTGCACTGACAAATGAAACACGAACAGCCCTGGCTAACATGATGAAATCAAACTCTTCAGCACCAGTGTAAGTATGAGTATGAAATATATTTTAAGACTCTGAACACAATGGGGTCAATTTACAAAGCTTATTTTCTTCATTTCGGTCGTTATTTCATCGATATCACTTGTTATATAGTTGATGGGTAAAGGTAGTCAATTCACAAAACTCAATAACGCCTCTTTTTTTTTAGAAGTAGTAAATTAACTATTCAGACATTATTTTAACTATTCAGATGTTATTTTAACAACTGGAGTGATAAAATATGCTTGAAATGCAATTCACAAAAGGAAAAGGTCCTTTTACCACTTGTTATTGAGACGTAGATTTATCACCTCCTTAAGGGTAGCGTTATGACAGGTTTCAGGTGTTATCTGATGCTTGTTGCACTGAGATGACGTGAAGTAAATAGAAATGGAACCTTTTTTCTTAATTTTCACATGGCTTAATGCTTTTGTATACAGAAGAAGAAGGCGGCATGTAGTTGTCATTTCTACAGTTTTAATCCTTCTACAAATGTGAATGATTTTTTACAGTTAGAGGTTAGGGGCAAATCTCACCTGACATGAAAAATCAAATGCCCCTGAACACCCTTCAGTGGGGTTGTAGAGCAAGTGGATTGTACCATGCAACACATTTTATATCAAAACAGGCATTAGGTGGTAAGGAGAATTGCTTGTCCTCCCTACAATGTCTGATTGTCAACAGATGTAGATCTAAATAAACCTAATGTTTCATATAATTATTCCGTTCAGAAATTTTTTTATTGTTATTTCTATATGATATCTTCTCTACTAAATTTAAAATTAGTATGCATGTGGCGAATATGGAATATATTCCTTTCCTATATGTGGAATCCTTTTGGGTGGTGAAAGTGAAAGCAAAACAGTCATCTAGGCATCTGCTCCACCCCCCTGCTACAAAACTGCACTGCAAAAGTGTTAAAATAACACCCAAAATTTTATTTCATCACAGTAATAGATTAAAAGAAGTCTGTGATGTTAAAATAACACTTGCTTAAGGAACGTTAAACTGCGTGTGCATTCACAATTCCCGGCTTTTGTGAAATGCATGTTTCAGCAAGCAAAATACAGAGTGGTAAAAAAACGATAGATAAATTAACTTATACTCTCGTAAAGCTGAGCTTTGTGAATCGGCCCCAATGTCCCTTATTTATTAAAGCAAATAAACAAGAGCAGGGATAAATCAATCTGGTACACTTGTTTTGCAGGCTTGCATTGGGGATGGAAAATATGATCCTGAACGTATTTATCTGATCATATACTGATGTTTAGTATGTGTGTTACAGTTCTAGTTTGTTGTGCATGTTGCAAACCCAGATAATGCTGCTCTTTTGCACTCTGTAGCAAAACATGTAAATTCAACATATGTCACCTTCAGCCTATTTGCGGGCGCATAGTAAATACCGCAAAGATACAGTTTGGTTTCGTGAGGATACAACGAACACGCCAGCTTATGCACGTAACTTTTAATAAATCAGGCCCAGTGTGCGTTAAGCTGTCCTTAGCTAATGTGTATTCTTATTGTACATTTGTGCATTAGATATACTTGGGATATTAAAATTAACTTGTGTGCATTGGTCTCAGTAGCACTAAGAAATAAGGTTTCAATGGTGTCAGTGGGTGTTCGACTGAAACCAATGCAATAGGGGGCATTTTTTTCCTGAGTCCCAATAGTAGAACTTGGGTAATGTGGAAAAGGACATGTATAGTATAGTATACGGAAATAGGCTGTGTAGAAAAGGGAATGTACAGCACAGGATAAAGAAGTGGATGGTAGGGAATATTAAATATACAGCACATCATAGAGATTAAGTCAGTGTGGAACATAAAATGTATCAAATATAGAACGGAGAAGTGTAGAATATGACATGTACAGACCAGTGTTCAGAATTAGGCAGTGTAATAGGTGATGCATAGCATGGCCTACAGTGTGAGACAGAAAAAGGAATGTACAGCACAGCATACAAAAAGTGGTGGTGTGAAATACGAAATGTACAAGAACACATATAGAAAGGGCCTGTGAAGAATAGGGGACATACAGCATGGAATATGGAATAAGGCATTGCAGAATACGGAATATACAGCATGTCATATGTCATGAAGCGATGGGGAATAGGAAATGTGCAACATGGCATACAGAACAAGGTGGCATAGAATGGGCATAAAACATACAACATAGCACACAGAATGAGGTGAGGCAAAGTAGGGAACATACAGCATGGCATATGCAACAAAGTGTTGCAGACTAGGGAGTGTACAGCATGGCATACGGAATGAGGCAATGTGGTATATGTAACATACGGCATGTCAAACAGAATGCGTTAGTTTGGAATAGGGAACTTAGATCATGATATATGTAATGAGTCATTGCAGAATAGGGAAAGTACAACATGACATGGAGAATAAGGCGGTTTGTAACAGGGAACGTATATCATGGCGTATGGAATCAGGCGGTGTGGAATACGGAATGAGCAGCATGTCATATGAGATGAAGTGGTGCAGAATAGGGAACATGCAACATGACATACAGAACAAGGTAGCACAGAATAGGGACCATACAACATAGCATACAAAATGAGGTGATTCTGAATAGGTAACATACAGCATGACATATATAATGAGGCATTGCAGAAAAGGGAACGTACAACAGGGTGTACAGAAAGTGACAGTGTGTAACAGGGAATGTACAACATGGCATATAGAATAGTGGGCAAAAAAGGGAATGTACTGCAAGGCATTCGGAATGAGGCAATAGTGTGGAATAGAAAATCAACAGCAGAGTGAGACAGTGTAGAATAGGTACAAAATATTAGTGTGCCAGTTATTTTAGTACCTCCATAGGGATGTCTTCTCTGATTTGTAGAGAATCAAGCAACTAAGGAAAACAGGTAATGGGGGATCAGGAATAGTATGAGTCTCTGAAGAATGGATAAACCTGCATTCATGCTTTTAGGCAAAGACTTTGTTGTTCTATAATTTGCCTAGTTTGCAAATGAATTTGTTTACTACTTGTCACTGGAGTTGTGCTAACTTTTTTGAGTAGTATTAAACAAAAATTGTTTGAAATATGTAAATGTATAAGTACATCAAAACCTCAGTTAAAATAAAATAATAGCGTTTTGTATTTTTCTTCAGAACACTTGAAAAGATCTATCCATGGTACATCAAAGCACCAAGTGATTCTACTGCAAAACCAATCTTCCAACTCCTTAAAAGTAAGCATTTGTTCAATGAGGTCAGGGTATATATATATATATATAAGCATATAGTTAGTTCCTGTGTATATGGATGAATGAAAACTAATGGTATCAATACTGCTCTTTTTTGATAGACAACCACTTTGTGAATATTAGCGTTTCTCTGAACAAAAATGAAGTTGGTAATGGTAGTGTTCGAGAGTGGTGGGTCCTCAATCAACCCCATAAACATTTCAACCCGAAATCTCCAAGCAAACCTGGTTTGGAACTAATTGTTTTCAGCGATAAAGTCAGCCCTCCTAGTTTAGGATTCTTAGCAGGTTATGGGTAAGTACCTGTTCTCATACAACCATCCTTAGTTATTTCTATTTAGATACAGTATTATTTAAGAACATGGACACCTTTGTACATATATTTACTGCTTGGAGCAAAGTATAGTACATTGTTTGCAAAAAGTCTGAGTTTCATAAATGCAAGAACAACAAATGTCTTTCCACTAATTCTAATGATCCCCTTTTAAAGACTATGGTGATTATAGCAGGGTTTATTTACTTTCTAAATATAATGTTACCTATTTTAGCTATAGTGCTTTACAGTGGCCAGAACTCAAGGAGCATTGACGAGGTTGCAGACTATTTAAGTGCTAATGTACATGGCTGTTCAATATGCACTTTAGATGTGTATACCATGAGTTTACATGTATTTACTATGAATTTGCCATGAGTTTGAATCCATTTGATATACAGTAAATTCTAATTTATTTTGTATAGCAGAATAGCAGTAACGCTGAAGCTGACGTTAAAGCATAACCTGAGGAACAAAAATGTAATAATTTGCAGCTTACGAGTCCTTGGATGTGGGTGTTGCATTAGTTTAAATTTTTCATGCTAATAACTTTTTCAGCTAGTACAGTAAATACCTGCTGATCCTGCCAGCACTGCAATGTCCTTGTCACATCATATGAGCTGCTCTGGTAAGACAAAAAAAGTTATACTAACCCCATCACCACCCTCTCCATGAAATGGAAATGAACAAAGATAGACATATTAGTAGTTCAAGCTGCGTGGCAACCATGACTGCCTCCGTAGATACAGTGGAGTAAACACAGCCACCCAGGGACAAGAAGGATGTTATTCGCAAGATAAAAAAATACAAAGAAAAAAAACATAATTCAGCCACGTCATCTAATATAATACAATATAATAGATTTTTGTTTTTGGTAGACATGTTAGCCGGCAAAGAATTTGGTTTGGCTGGGTTCGCTTCATTTCAGATTTTTCATTATTTCGTTTTTCGGGATTCCGATCCGAAATTCAATTTGTTTCAGCATTTGGATTTGGACGAATACGAAATTTTCATTCATTTCAGATAAGTGAAATATTTACAAACTAATTTTCATTGCGGCAAAGTGACATTAGAAACATTTCTTTCTCACTTTTGGCAGTCCACAGAATCAATAATAGAAAAAAAAACAGCATGTGGCTCCCCTGAATCCATACCAGACGCTTTAGGTCTTGTAGGAATTTTAGTGGAGACTCCAATGTAAAAAAGCCAAAATAAAAGTGTGGAGTCCACCCTAAAATCCCTTACCAGACCCTTGATTCGAGCAGCAGCCTATCAGAGCAGGAACGAGCATGTGCCCCCCCGCACCATACCAGGCCACATGCCCTCAACATGGGAGGGTGCTTTGCTAGGGGGGGCCTGTCTAGTTTAGTTTTTGGGTTTAGATACACTTTAAAGGCAGATGTAGACTTTTGTGGTGCATTAATACATGCATTTTTAACATCTGTTATTGCACCCTTTGTTGTGCATTGTGGTAATACTGTTCACTGTAAATGGATTGAAAATGCAGGTTTTAATGGCCCTTTAGCACTATGGTATTCTGTAGGCATAAAAGGTTCACTGTACCCGTTGATCGGCCTTCGTGCTTTTGGGTCTGCGTGTAGTTGTACAGACAACATAGGCTTCTATAAAAGTAGTTCCATTACTAAATTATAATACAAAGATCATTCATGGAGTAATGTATGTGATGTTTCTATCTACAGAATAATGGGACTGTATGCTTCTGTGGTACTGGTGATTGGAAAATTTGTTCGTGAGTTCTTTAGTGGAATATCTCATTCAATCATGTTTGAAGAGTTACCGAATGTGGACCGTATATTGAAACTGTGCACGGACATTTTCCTAGTACGAGAGACTGGGGAACTGGAACTGGAAGAAGACTTATATGCCAAACTAATATTCTTATACCGCTCACCAGAAACTATGATCAAATGGACAAGAGAAAAAAATAAATGACTTTTATGAACTCAGTAATTCAGTTGACTTCCCCTGGATTATTGAAAAGCACAATTTTTTCATTGCTCTCATAAGAGCATAGACTCCTGCAATGAAGAAACTGTTTTTTCTCTTACAGTACTCAGTAGCAGAAGACCAACAGGGACAGTACAGGAGATCTATTATTTTATTTGGCCTAAAAACCAACTTTATCACAGTTACGTTTTTATTAGAAGAGCTACAGAAGTTACATTGCCTGAAGGTATGACACCTACAAAATGATGGTAGGAATGCAGTGACGTTTGGGCTCTACAAGCTTTTCTTCAGAATTGATAACTTTTAGAATGTGCAATATGCTGCTTTACAGTGTCCTAAACCCTTGACATTGCAATATGTCGATTCTTTTCATTCTGTCAAGACTCAAAGCAGCAGAAGGTCGTGCAGTGAATGTACATTTGCCTGTGATACAGAAACAGATTATTTATGCATTGGAGCCTCAACGGACATAGAAAACGTAAAAGAAAAATACACCAAATGACAATCTTGTTAACTGCCTTATTTTTATTTTTACAACCTGACAGAATATTTTAATTAATCGTTATTGACTTTTCTCAGGAAAATTACATACTAACAAAATGATCATCAAAAATGTAAAACAACAGCATATGTTTGAAGTATTTAGGCCATTTCCCGAGTTCACTTGAGCTATCATAATCATTGAATGTGTCTGAGTGCAATGGAGAGCATGTCCACAGTGATACTTATGGTTTAATTATTTGATATAAAAGTATGACATATGCAGGGTAGGTTATTTATGTTCAAGGAAATCTATTCAATGTCATTATCCTTCTTTGAAAATGGCCTTTCTTAATGTATCCGTGACATACATCTTCCATTGTTTACATAAATACACATTGTAGCATGAAAAATTAGGATTGTCATGCAGCAGGTAAAATCTGCCAAATATCGAATACTGACAATTAGCAGTTACAAACAATTTGCTCTTTATACTTGCTATACATATTCCATCAGTATATACACTATGTGGACAAATATATTTGGACACTTGACCATTATACCCATATAATCCTGTTGGCCATCCCATTAGAAAAAACATGAACATTAATATGTAATTGCTCCCCCCACTCCCTCCCCCCCCCCC
>NW_017308429.1:125230-173815 GCF_000935625.1 Nanorana parkeri | reverse complement strand
CACAGACACACCTTTTTGGCTGTAACAGCTTCAACTTTTCTGGGACAGCTTTCCACAAGATTTTAGAGATTGTGTGTGGGAATTTGTGTCCATTCAGCCAAAACGTTTGTGAGGTCAGATACTGAAATTGAATGCAAAATCATGGATCGCAACCAGTGATCCAGCATGTCCCAAAGACATGGCTTTGTGCACAGGGGCACAGACATGCTGCAACAGAAAAGGGCCTCTCCAAACTGGAAGGGCAGAATTGTCTGAAATTACTTTGTATGCTTATGTTTGCCAATTGAAATTGCAAGGCTATATACAAAGTGTGATGGTCAGATGTCCACAAACATTTTGGCCACATAATGAAGATTTATGAGAAAACAAACATACAGCCATCACCATCCTAATTAGATCACTGCACCTAGAAAATATACATTAGATTAGAATTTTATCTTTTTTACTTTAACATTCCTTATGTTTTAATTAAGGGCTACTTCTAAATAGGGAACTGTTTCCAAAACATTGAGGGTGTGAATCCAAAGGAGATTTTCTGCAGTGATATACAACCATCTATATACTGAAATAGCCATTTTGTGAAGCAGGTCAGCACTCTACAGAGGCCAAGTAAATTCAGTAAATTATTTACAATAGTTTCAAGGTTTCCATCAATCAAGAGCTTGAGGGCAGTAAAAAAATGGTTGTTCAAAAGGCAGTCTCCATTGGAAGAATGGGTGGAGATGAGGGTGGAATTAGATATGCTAACAGTACATAAACATGTAAACTTGACCAATACAAGGATGCTTGTTTATAAACCAATAGTCCCAATGGATGAAAAGCAGGGTGGTAAAAGAAAGAGCTGAACACACTCTTAAAACTATCCCAGTATATTCAAGATCTTTCCCAGCTAGCCCAATGGATAGAAACCATTTGAGAAGCACCATCTTTTTCAATTTTTGAATTTGTACTTAACCAGCAACAGATGGAAGAACATTAGCCAATCTGAAAACCCTGTTTGTAGGATAGGAGCACTCTACGTAGATTATGTGAGGTATGGGGAAAAAGGAAAATATATTTCTTTTGATGGTCACATTGAACATTCAATAGCACTTGACTGTGCCCAATAAAGGATTAAACAGGCTGGCACTTTTTTCTTCATATTAATCCTTCAGATCAATTGTGTTGCCATGGCTTGCAAAGTGGCTGTTTCAGATCTCTGTAGGATCTCTAAACTGGGGTGGGTCTCTCTGTAGACCTGGATCAGTGGCCTAGCAGTAACTAACATAATACATACACTATAATAGTTAATCTATTGTCCGGTTATATATTTTATCCCTCTTGCCACCAATGAAAGCAAAGGACACTTTAACAAATATATTTCTGTAGCTTGCTGCTATAAGTCGAATTTGCCCTGTATGTTATTACATAACAAATTTAGAAAGGATGCGTTAACCACTAAATTCTATCCACGGCAGTCGTCACCACGTTGTAACTTAAAAAAATAATGAAATTAATGATGGGCTGATTCCCTAAAAGTTAGAAAGTTTTTACAAATATTTATTTCTCTACTTGATTGAATAAATTAAAGTGTTTTCCTTCCTTGAATCCCACAATTGCATGAATTAACAGCAGGTGCTATGGTCATATAACTGCTGTGACATTTTACTGATAATGGATGAAGTTTGTAAAATAATCATTACATGACATGGGTCTTTTCCAATGGCTGCTTTTTTCTTACAAAGAAAACATTTTAAAATAAATTTTTTTTCACAATGTGTTTTTTGTCCTAAATAATTACATCAGCAACGGGTTCATATTTATAGAATACTATAAGGTTTTTAAGACGTGTTGAGTGTCTGTGTTTTCTAAGCAGTGGCATAATGAATATAAATGACTAAAATGCAAAGTTGGGTTGTTTAAAGTATTGACCCATTGGGGAGATTTCCCTTCACTTCATATCCCGTAAACACAACAGGAGGTAAGAGAATGTCTCCAAAGTCAGGGGAAATTGCCTCTTAGACAGTTGTCATCAGAACAAGTAAAAGATGTCCCTTCATCTTCTGCTCAACTGACAAGACATATAAAGAAGGTGAATCTTACCCAGCAGAAAACCTGAAAGAAGTTCTAACCCTTCACCCTATATGCAAAATTAAAAAGGTTGTTTTCAAAAACATTTTATCATTAGATGTTCTTTAAGGCCTTTTTATACCTATATACATTTTTAAGATCATTACACTGGTATTTATGCATGTGTTTTTATGTGCATTTTAATATATTTTAAACATACAATTTAAAAAGTCAATGGAAAATCTTCAAGCACAGGGATTTTACATGGTGTAGATGTGCTAAAAAGACACAAAAATGCTTGATGCATTCGGCTTAATTCACAAAGCTTTAACACAAAGATTATGAGGTTTATTGTCAGCCATTTTCAAATCTCATTGGAAGTGCTGGACATGACACTTTTTTAAAAATAAGGATTTTTATCCTGGTGTGTTAATTTAGGAACTGAGCCTATGTTTTGTGTTTTTAACATTATTTCAATAAGCCAGAAATGCACGAAATTCTATATGAACTAATTTTTTGTCTGCTCGCACACTGGTTCTTGGTTTTATAAGGCAGTCAACTATAACGGCTATGAACGTGTAAAGTTGCCTGGGTTTAATTTGCAGCGTGTTCATCGAATCCTGTTTGAAATTCATGAACCTCATTTTTAACAGGGAGTCTCCGTGAAGTCTGTGTGGGAATAAACTTGATCATTCTGGCTGTTTTCAATGTCAGTAGACAAACTATTGTCAAAACTGGCACGAGGAGCTGGGCACTGCCATAGGGAACATTTAACAAAGCAAAATAAATGACTATAAAATACCCTACTGCAGGGAGAGGGACTTTGAGAGTGACATGGAAAAAACATCATTCAATTACATACTTAGGAGATGCCTTTAAGATGTATGTGTTACAGAACAGTGCAACCATGCCTCATGGCTGTAATGCTGACATTTTAAAAAATTGGGTATATGGTGATATGACAAGGGATTGTGATGCACTTGGGGTGAGGGTGTGCAGTATATTGGCACACAGTTTTTTTACATTTTGTTTTAGGGGGCAGTGAGGTTTCTGGCAAAGGCAGCTCTTGAATGGACTGTCAACAACAACAACTATCTTTTGCTTTCTAATCACCCCAAGCTAAAAGTTATAATCCAAAAAAAGGGAAGACCCCAATTAATTGAAAAAATAGCTAAGGTGTTAACAATTAAAGAGCTAGCTATCAATCACTTTTTGTGGACATATATTAGACTTAAAATGATTTTTGGGTGTACAAATCTGTGCATACATACATCTGTGCATATATAAGAAAGTAGACCCCAGTATTTCAAGTCAAAGAACTCAAATGTAATTTGCTAAAGTAGATTTGAATTCTCATATATGCATTAAAGCTTTCAATCTTTTATTAACCCTTGCAGGGGGGCTACCCCCACACTGCAAGGGTGAACTGCTAATTTCTAGGTGCTAAAATAACAATATACTCACCCTAAGCTCTGAGCTGGCTAGCTGTCACAGTGCTCCCTCCAGCCTGTCTCCTCCTCGGCTGCAGCACTAGAATCTTCTTCAGCATCTTCATATCTATACACTGGGGGGAATTTATCGGACCTGGAGCAGCCCACAACTGGAGTAGATGTGAATGCCAACCAATCAGCTTCTCTATTCAGTTTGTTCAGTTAAGATTTTGAAAATGAAAGAGAGAAGCTGATTGGTTGCCATGCTCCAGTTTATGTCTGCTTCAGTTTTGATAAATTCCCCTCACTGTGTATAGACGTGATGATTTACAGAACCTGAGGCCACTGCAGAGAAGGAGGAGTGACATTGGAAAGACCGGTCTAAGAAGAAGCTGGCTGGGTGAGTATAACTAATAATGCTATTTTTGTCCTGAGGCACAAACGAGCACTTAGCCCTTGCAGTGCGGGTGGTTAATAACAAAAATTCCTGGAGTTCTTCTTTAACATTTAAAAAGCCTGTTTTAAGTGCTAGATTTCATGAAAATAATAACTGATGATGCTGGTATAAAGGTCTTTGTTTGGATACTTTGTGTTATCGGGTAAGGACGCTCTCCTCCTATCTATCACAATCTCCTGACTGTAATCACCCTGTCACAGGCTCTCCCAAAGGAAACTTTAAGTTTCTGTGCTAATGCACATTGCCCAAGCATATTCCACCACCAATATAGATGACAGATCTGTCACGAAAAACAATCCTGGTACCCCTATATCCCCCATGATGTGACATAGAATATGAAATGGTTACACTTTAAACAACATTAGGAGCTGCACAATGGCCACGACACATGGGTTAGTCCGCACCCCTTGAGATCGCAGTAAAGTTATTCATAATGTACAGCTCTGTGTATTGATTTGTTTCTGGATAGGTTCTGAGAAAACTACCCTTTATATACAGTATACATGGTTGGAATGTGGGGGGTACCCCCTCATGTGTGTTGTATGTGACAGAACTGCCATTTTTACTTGAGGTGGGTTGATGTTTTGTAAATTTTTGATACTATGTATTTTAAGAATTGTGGTCTGTTATTATTAAAATCTCGTGAATGTATTTAGTAATGTTTTTATCTTTATCTGTTAGTTGATATTACATTTCTTTAGAATGCACTTCACATGTGGCCACAGAAATAAAAGTATAAAGATAAAATCATTTATATTGGTTACCCTATTCACATGCAAGAGACAAACCTTTATTTTATTGCATTTACATTTTTTATTGTTTTAATATTTCTTTTTAATTGCATGAAGCCCCTAACTGGCCAATCTTTACCAGCTGACCTAAGTTGAAAGGCCAGGCAGTGCATTATGGTTACAGAGAATTTGTTGCGAAGTCCTGCATTATTTCGCCAGGACGTTGAATTTTGGACATGTGTCGGCAAACCAATGGAAGTGGTGAACCCGAACTTCATATCTAATGTCAGCAAACATAGAGTACAAATCAACCAAGCCCATTCATTTATCTTTGCTGTAGTATGTTACAAAGCAGCCTTTATTCATTTCACTGCATCAACTTGCATCTTGGGGGACTCAGAAAATAAATGGAAAGTTAGGAAACAGTACATGTAGTGAGTTTTGCTTAATGTTAAGGTAGTATACCATATGAACAGCAGATTACAGGTTTTTTTTTTCATACTTGGTTAGATACTCCTTCCACTGTCTGCTGAAGAAAAAATTAAGAGGAGAAAAGCAATACGTAAACCAACAATATGCAGAAAGAAATACATACTGCAGTAATAACAATCGGAAAACACTTCTTAGTTGACTAAGAAGTCATCTAAGTTCGTGCAGCAGGTTGGTGATTGCTTGCGGGGGAAAAATGGAAGTTCCTAGGATTTAAATCTTCAAATCTAGGTGGACAAAAAAAAAAAGGGTTGGCAGGGGTTCCACTTTAAGAAGCTTTGAATCAAGCTTGCCTATTTTGGTGAAAAGTAAAACATTCTTGCATTCTACTTGCAGACGTGTACTTTGACAAAGTGGCAGAGACTCACAAAATGTTCTAAAGTGCATAGTCTATAGCAATTTAACATCGTCACTTTTCTGGAATGTGTTCCGTAAAATGTGGGTACTGTTCCCTGCTATTGTATCCTTTGGATTTTCTTTTCATTGCTCCTTTGTTCAGTGTCCACCTTCCACAAATCTAAACACTTCAGCCATTTTAAGAATGTGCTTACACAAGTGTTGTGTGATGTTAATGAGAGAACAGAATAGAAAGTACAAACATCAGAGGATAGAACATCTGTAACACCTACATGTACAAAAATAAATTGAAAACTGAAATAGAATCACGTCCTTTTCCATGTACACAAAAAAATGGGAATCTCCTGGTATGTTCTAAATTACAACACATTACCACAATCTAGAATTTCCGAAGCAAATTCTTTGTTTTACTATGAATAATTTTAGATTGTGCCTGTATTCCTAAAGCAAAATATATAAAATGGAAATAATATATACAATGGCAGATGAAAAAAAACAGAGGGGTCCCTTTCTCAACTACAGCTCCTACAGTTAGCTACATTCAACACTCATTTACAGCCCAATTCTTCCCCACTACCCAGAGGTCCCCCTTTCCCCCTTGAGGTCTCCCCAGCAACATGTAATTATTTTTGTGTATACTTAGAAAATGCACTGTATATTTGTAAAATGCTATGCACATGCGCATGGTGCTCAACTTGTTTTAGTAATTCAAGCATTACAAATAAATTGAGAAAAAATGTCTCTCCTCCATTTTAAATCAGAACCTATGTAAAGTTAAACCCCTACAACGTGTACGCAGGAGTGTATCTACTGCAACGCTGAGATCCAGATTGTCATCATGCTCATTGGCACCTCCGTGGGGGTGAGTCCGGGGAAGTGCAGCCCGTGAGTTCTGTTCCGGGTTATGTGTTTAGCCGGGCGAATGTAGAGCTACAGAGCCCAGTGGCCAAGGCAGAAGATGGGTAACTGCAGAACTAGAGGGCCCAGCATATTAAGGCAAAAAATGGTTATTGTAGCTGCAGAACAAGAGAGCCTATCAAGCCAGGAATGGAGAAGGTGGCTATTGCCGTGGTGTTATGGAAATTCGCTTGGTTAAATGCACAAATCCATGCCAAACACAAAGAATTTCCCCCGTGCTTAAAAGCACAGTTGTATTAAGCTCTTTTGTGCAAGGACCGGAGGTATTTCTGTAGAGTCATATAGAGTCACGACACAGGTGATGCTTTCATCGTGGAGGTTCTGTTCTTAGAGACTTTGTCTCTCACTCCAATAGATTTTTTTCTCTCCAACCGGAAGTTATGTCACAAACCGGAAGTTGTGTCACAAACCGGAAGTTATGTCACAAACCGGACGTTATGTCACAAACAGGAAGTGATGTCTCGAACAGGCAACCATGAAGTGATGTCAACAACCAACATCACGTCCTCAATACATAAACATATCATAGCCAGTCAACAAAACACATGTACACAAAAGAAAAGGGAGTGTATGTCTGTATCATAGTAGAAGCGGTGTGCATAGCCCATAGACCCGTGTGCACAGCCGCCATATTTCCAGACCCACAAACACAATCTCCCAATACCACTGGAGCAAACCTTATCCAGCACTGCTCAGTGAGCAATGCCCAATAACGTTACTATGATTCCTATGAATGGAAGCTTATCTGCAGGGACAATGCCATACTATCTCCAGCGCGCTGATCAGACGCATCAGAAATACGAACGCACGTTCCTTTCATAAAGGCAGATATGTATCTTAAATAATACTATGTCCTCAAAGCAAGTGCATACACGCCAAGCCAATAAATCCGCGTTTTGCGCAGGGGCCCTAGCTGGCGTCCATACACTCGCTAAGAAAACACTGCTCTGACACGCATAAGATATCTACTCCAATGGTTTACATTCAGTGCCGAATAAACCGGGTCACGCTCTAATCGAGCGTGACGCAGAAATCCGGACACTGAGAGACATGATGACAATATTACAATATACTAAAACACATGCTAGTAAAATTTCCACAACAGTGGCAGAACTAGAATGTCCCGCTACGGTAATAGCGTTGCCTGTCAGAACCTGGATACCATGACTGACAGGTTATGCGAAATGTGTTAAATGGGAAGGGGTGGGGCTAATTTAGATTGGGGGTGCCCGAGTTTAGTCTTGCCTAGGGCAGCACAAAACCAAAATACACCACTGCTTGAACACCAGGGCTTAGGTTAAGAGACACAGCATCCTGAGGGTGGGAAGGTTTACGAGGAAGCATAACTTTGACAGCCATATTTCCAAGAGCCAACCGTCAGATGGGTAAGTATCATTAGAGTGATTTTGAGTCGGGGGAGAAAATTTATATACATTGCATGCAGCTCAGCTTTTAATATCCCCACAAAATAGTCATAAAAGCCCACTCTGAAAGCACTTTAGACTGGATGAGGAATACCCAATGAAAATCTAGGTAAATATGCAAAGAACATATAAGTAAGAATCCTGGTGGGATTCAAACACAGTCTCAGTGCTGAAAAGTGTAAGCACTAAACATTATATTGCAATGGTATGGTAAAACAAATACATTTCTGGAAGGTAAAACATAAAACAATGTAATATAGATCATATAGTTAATATAATTTGTTAGGAATTTGGTTACAGATCATCACCATTGTTGAATGTGTTTTCAGCACAAAACTGCATTACTAGGATACACTGGGAACATGCAATTAAAAAACATCATGAGGTAATGCTTTGGCAATGAAGATGGTGTTTCATCTCTAAAAATCAAAGTGCATACAGATTGTGGAGGTGTAGATGGATGTCCTGACTCCTGAATGGTGAAATATTTGGTCCAGAATTGTTGGGTTAGTTAAACACACACATGTTATTTTCGATCACACATACATTGTCAGCTAGTCATATGAGTACTCGGTATTTCTTGGAATGTAAATGGAATGGAATGTGCAGCAATATAATTATCCATTCAGGCTTTGTGATGTATGGCTGTCCTCATGAAATGTTTGCTGATGTTGAGGTAAAAGCTTTCTCTGGAGCTCTTAATCTACACTTCATTAATTCTCAACCCAATGGCCTTGAGATAAGAACCAGCGACTAACTCCCATAACACATCAGCGGTAAGCACAGTCTTGTCCCACTCAATACTCCATCAAACAGCAATGAAGCATATTCTTTTGTGCCTCCTGTGCTTGTTTAATTGAACTTGCTGTTAAATGAAACAATAGTAGTTTCCTCTACAGCGGTTAAATGGCTTCATCAGAACAGCAGTGAATAATTCATGTGAGACATCATGAGAGATGTTTATGGTGTACAGCTTGTATTTATTAAGATGCCAAAAACTATATGAAGTACCTATGTAAATGAAATGATCTTGCTAAATCAATATGCCTAAGGAGGTTACAGTCAGAAAAAGTACTTTTAAAATTACCTACAGGGACTTCTGCGTTTGACTCAATAGTATTGTTCACTATAATATTTGGTTTTTGCACACATTTGTTTACTTGTTGGGTGATAGCGCCGCTTCACATGTTTGAATGACTTTTAAAATTACATTTTGGAAATCTAAGAGAAAAGTATCTACCACTAGTTGGATACCTGATCATGAATCTCCTTTGTAAAGTAGTCCAGTGTTTGAATGGCATCTACTCTAGGAATAGCCCCCCTCCCTTTAACCCTCCTATTCTTATAGGCATTACAATATGAGTATGACTGACCATTACCATGTACCAGGCTACACAGGCATTATTTAAGAATATCTGTAAAAAATAAGTCAAGGCAACTGGACTTGCTGTATTTTTCCTTGACGTTTCACTGGTCATCCAACTAGCTTTCTCAATTCACAATGACTTGTATAAAAAATTATCTGGGAATAAATATGGTGAATGTTGCTCCAATCCACACAATCTGTTAGTCACAACCATGTGTTGATTACATTTGCATAATTGGAGTCTAGGAGGTGTTATTAACCTGTCCAGAGAGGTGTTAAAACAGCATTGTATGTGGCAGACAATAGATGTCTCACCCCCCACCTCTATTCAAGCTTGGCTTCCCCATTTTTACATAAATGGCCTCTTTTACCCCTCTTTTAAACCAGTCCACCTCCCTGTCTAGGATGCATACTTGACTGTCTTCAAAGGAGTGACCTTTTTCCTTTAGATGTAGGTATACTGCCGAATCCTGACCAGAGGGTTTGGCTCTTCTATGCTGTGTCATACGCTGGTTATAACTTGGATGACTTGGATGACCAGTGAAACGTCTTCAAGGAAAAATAATACAGCAAGTCCAGTTGCCTTGTCTTATTTTTTACAGATATACCATGACCTGGATGAATGAGAACCTTCAAAGACATTATTTATGAATGTTAGAAAAAATTCCCATATTTTCACAAGACAACAGCTAAGCTACAGTTTTTACACATTTACCACTGGGAAATGGCTAACGTGGCACACTTCTTACTCTCATCCTCAAATAATTTTCTTCCAGGCCAGGGATATTATATCTAAGTACACACATGTGACTTCTGCTGACTGAAATGTTTTCTGCATACAGATATGTGCCTGTGATGTTACCTGGGTGCCTAGTTTAAAAGTTGTCCAGTGCACTGTATTGTTGCTTGGGCAAAAAAAAGGTTCCTGTTAGGTTGATGTCTCTTGCTAACACTTCTGTATTCTATTTGATCATCCTGATTGTTAATTGACTAAACACTTTAAACTCTGTCTTGAGGTGCCCACACACCTTCCGATAATCGTACGATAATCGCGTGAAATCCCACGATCATGCGATTATCGTAAGGTGTGTGGGAGCCGTGCGACCTCTGCTACTGTAAGGTCGCACAACTTTTACCTTAGGAATATGTTCGAAAACCAGCCGAACATCGTACGATGTTCGCCTGGTTTGTGGCATGTTCTCAAGATAAAAGCTGCACGGGCCGGTGTGCGCAAGCGCACACTGCCCTTCAGCATTGCGGTCTTTGGAAGCCCGCCCCTCAGTGGGGCGGGCTTGCGATTATCGCAAGTACGATCTGCCTGTCCAAGATTATACACTACAGGGAAATTACACAGATTTAACAGATAATATGTTTATGATTTATATGTGAACCATTTTATTTGTTTTACATATATTATTTTTTTTTCCAAAAACCAGAAACACATCACTTGCGGGATCCAATGGGAATCCAGCTTTTAACATCTCAGGTAGGTATGGGGCAAGATCCTCACCCCTTTGATGTCTTTGGTCTAATAGGGAGCACCATATTTCCTATAAGGTGCAATCAGTAATGTCATACAAGGGGCATCTTCTATGTACACCACTTCCCTAATACGAAAGTACTACTGTATTTTTCTCTGTGACTTCAGGTCACCTGGGGGAGACTCCTTGTTCTCTTTTTGTATAAGGGATGGCTTTCTGCCGTTATGCACTTAGTCAACTGGCAAATGCATACTGTATCTCTCAACTTAGATGAGAAAAAGGGATACCTTTCAGCACAAAGTATAGGACACACCCAAGAATGTATATGCCAAAATTAATTGTTTAAACCCAGAATTGTTTTTTTTTTCACCATTACTTTTCCTTTATACTGGCTTTTTGAAATAGGAAACAGGATAGTTAAGGGATAGCATGAAGGTTTTGGGGCACAATAACACTTTTGATAGTTAAGCAGAACACTTTCATAGATATCGGTACTTCAGACCAAAAAGAGGGACAACTGAGGAGGAAAGAGTGACTGAGGGATTTGGTTCCAATCGAGGGACATTTGGGAGGCATGTAAATGCCATGTTGGATCCTTTTTCCCAGTTAACTAATACTGTATGTATGAATGACTGAGTGGATTTTCTATTTCTGTCAACTCTAAATTTTCTTAAGCGGCAACTTAGTATTTTGTAGAAACATAAGGGACACATAAGGCAATAAATATAATTAAAAAGTTAAATATCTTACTGAATTTGTCACAAAGATAGACTTGAGGTCTACATTTATAATAGTATCATCAGAAGCTAGGGCATACCTTCCTAAGAGGCTACAGGGGTTATAGATGCTTTATGTAAATATAGTGCTCAGAGTGACTGGATTTCCCCGAGTTTTACTAAGGGCTTGTTCACACCGCATCAAAACTGCGTCCAATGTATTCCAATGGTATTTTGGGCTCTAGTTCACATCGCAGCGTTCAGTTCCAGAGCATGTAAAAAAACTGCAGCAAGCCCTATTTTACCTGCCCTGGAACTCATGCAAACGCATAAAAATCGCATGCAAATGCCCTGGAACGCACTGGAAGGCCCTTTTTTTAACCAGAAACGGCCCGGAACGCAGCAAAAAACGCGGTATAACACACTGCTAGGCGTGTGCAGAAACTCATGCAGATCTGGTCTGCATTTGGTGTGAACAAGCCCTAACCGGTAGTAAACAAAATTACATTCAGACTCTCGGCAGTGCTCAATATTGCACAAATAAATTGTCCAGCATGTTGGAGAATCAAGTGACTGGACACCAGTCCCTCCATTCTCTGTTCATCAGCCAAGCTGAGGACAATATGCTGAGTTCCAATGCTACAGCAGTATCTTGGGTAACAGTGAGACATCTCACTATCTGTCATTGTTAATAGGAAATCTTGCTACATATAGCCTCCCTTGTTGAATAATAAACTATTTATTTGACCAGAGTTTTGGCTACATTGCAAATCTTGGGAACATGTCTCTTCGCCATATAATCTGTAAAGGTGCCCATACACTGCACAATTCTTGTACGAGAATTGCGGGAAATCCCACGATCCCCCTCTGGGGGGCGGGCTTGCGATGATCGCAAGTATGATCTGCCTGTCCAAGATGGGCAGATCGTACGTTTTTTTAAGTACTTTACAACCCTCGCAAGACAAAAGTCTTGCGAGGGTTGTAAAGTGTACGGGCACCTTAAGACTTTCAGAGCTTACTTTACAGAAATGTTTTTTAACATTTTTAAGAAACAGATACGAAGAGTGCAGATAACATGTTGCTTCACAAGTTCAGAGCCCTGACATTAATTAAACCTGAAACTCTGCAGGATTTTTTAAATAAAGTGGTGTGGGGAGCAAAGCTCTTATTGCAAAGTGCAGTGCCTAGGGCAAAATCTAATGCATTAGATGTCAGATTTTGTCTTTTCTGTAGCCTGTGTCCTCATAATGCCAGGTATACAATGGTGCTCATTGCATTGGAGGAAAGAATGTAGTGTCACTGTGACCGGGACCATCTCTTTAATGAGGCAGCCTGAGGTGACATGGGGAGGGTGGCATCTAGAGCAGCAACATCCCCCCATCTGGCGCCAGGCAGCAAAAAAGCTAGGGCCACCACTGACTTTACATAACTTATTATCAAAGCAGACTAGGGTGGAATCAACCTGTGCCACAAATACAACTGCCTGCAAGTTAGCTGAGAACATAATTAAACCAAACACAATTGGACCTCTTTTTTTACTAAGCAGCATCGAATCTGCCACAGTCGATATCAACTCTTCTGTGATATGTTCGTTTGATAACCTATCTTCCTCTCCTGCTGCTCCCCTGCTGCCCTGTGTACTTGTCATTTAGGTTTAGTGATTGTCCATTTAAGCACCATATACAGTACTATATCATAAGAGGAAGGGGAGAAGGCCCCATGCTCCAACATACCTAAAAGCATCAGGTATATCTAAGGCCTCCGGCAACAAACGGAGAAGACGGGAAGTGTGGCAAGAGTAAGTATTAGCAGAAAAGTGGGATGGGTCTTAAAAGGGAACCTGTTCCATTAGAAAAATTATTACAGATTTACTTGAAATTCTTGAGTCTCTAAGCCCAACGTCAGATCGAACACTGACTCTGTTTTCTAATGGTCACTCAGTATGCCTATTCAATACGTCTTTTATTCAAGTGCACTATATTTTGTCTTTTAATGGTTCATTAAAAATCCTACACTATGCCATTGAACTGAATTTTTTTAAATATTTTGTAGTGCTTTAATTTGGTAGCAGATTTGGAAAGATATATTTTTGGATATATATTTTTTAATTTATGAGTTTTTAACCAGGTAGTAATACTGAAACATTTTTCCCAAGAAAATTTTTATGTTTTATGTTTTTTGCATCCCCGGATATCTACTCCAAAATATAACAAACAAAGTATTCTAATTAAAGGTATATCATATAAGTTTGATTTTTATGTAACAAAGTGAAATGATAAAGCTCAGAATGAACATTTGTGTTTTAAATTACAATACGTCTTATGTTATTTTCCTGCACTATGATGTGTAAATTGTTGGCATAACAATAAAATAAGATTTGTATTAGGAAAAAGTAAAAATTAGATGTTTAAAAATAAGTTTTGCAGAGACACACTTCAACAAGATGGTGACATTCTAACAGGTTTGTTTCACTAACACCCTAAATTACATTAAGCTAGTTTATGTGAATGTGATGCAGGGGCATCGCTAGCAGCAGGCACCCAGGGCACATGCCCTGTATCTCCTGCCACGTGCCTGGGTTAGGGTTGCCACCTGTCCAGGATTCACCCGGACAGTTCGGGTTTTGAATGCTGTGTCCGGGTTTCATGGCAGCTGAAAACCGGACACAAGATGTCAGGCAGACAGGGGCAACCAAAATTGAGATAGGGGCTACGGGCCTCCCCACTGAAAATAGTGTCAACTGTGATATTTACATATTAATGGGTGATTCTATTTACATATGAATAAGCCGCGACTCATTCTCCCAAAAACATTTCTGTGCGTCGCTAGAGTGTTCGGGTTTCGATGGAAGAAAAGGTGGCAACCCTAGCCTGGGTCCTGGTCAGGAAGTGAGGCGGCATCTTCCACAGGCTGTAGCAGTGGCTGAGTGCCCAAATCACTACTAACAGAAAGCTGACAGCTTTGTAAATGTAAATGAACTTCCTGCTGCTGTAGCATCTGTTCACATGTCTCTGCTGTCACTGACAGAAGCCTTATGTCAGTAGCAGCAAACAGGTTAAGCCCCTCTCTCTGTTATTGCACTTTGGCCACACCCACTGTTCGCTGTGGCATGCTACTCAAGATGCAGTATTACTCTCCAGGTCTTTTACAAGCCTAGCAACACCCCTGGATTGATGCTCTTGCAATGAATGGGCTGCCTAAACACAACTCAAGTCAATGTATAAAAAAAACCCTGTGCATTACCACACTGCACCAGGAACCAGTATGATGTGAATGGGCCCTAAATAATGTGAATTCTCAAAAATTCAGCCTTAGTGTGTGAACAGACTCTGCTGCACAGTGCTGGGTAGCAGTAGAAGCACAGAAGATTTCAAAACGGCACAGAGATTGCTAGGCATTGTTCAAGCGCCATTTAAAATGGTGGTTAAAGAAAAACTGTCAGGAAAGAAATGTGGCCACTGATATTTTTGGCTTGTTGTTCTAATTCTGGTTTCAGTTCCTAGTAAACCAGTATTTAATATGGAAGTTCATACTTCTCAGACTTCAGTAGCAACATGTTTATTGCAGGCCAGTGAGTAGAAAGGGGGTGAAAATCGGTGTACAGTGCTAAAGCAAGACTACAGTCAAATTGTTAAAAACTGATAGCAGGTAGAAATTTATGACAGAAAAGGCTGCTATCATTTTTTTTAGCATTTGGACACTCAATACGGTGCAGTTGCAATTCAGTGTATAAGCCAAGTTCCAGGACAAAGCAAGTTCCATGCATATGGGTAGGAGTTAAATTTTCTGTGGCCACCTAACAATGAAGACTAGCTGAAGACAGAAGTCTCAGGCCCCGTGAAGAAGACTGGGAGAGGATTGGCACACAGCAAATGCGGACTTGTTATCACGGGAGGAGGGCATTTTAAGTGGTAAGATTGCCACAAGGTGCAAGTATCCACACCCACCCTTCCTTCAACAGTTTAAAATATATCAGAGAGGCAGTGTAGAGAGGATATGAGTGTGTTTTTTTTCATCCTGCAGATCTACCGCCACTATTCAAAAAGCAGCACAAAGCACCCCCTTGTAAAATAGTATCTTTCTGCTGCACTTTCTGATGGTGGCTGAATACACCAGGCATAGGTGAAGGAGGAACAGCTAAGGGGAAAAGGCTGCCCCCCTCCCACAAGGTGCTCCAAAGCACCCCATATTTTGTTCCCACATTTGCCATGGCTACCATGACATCTAGTAAATTCCATAAGCAGAACCTTGTTCCTGCAAACATTCAAACAATGGGTTCCTTGCAAGATAAGGCTATCGGCTCAGGCACTAGCCTTGCAGAGGGGATGATGGTGACAAGGCGTTCTATTGGTGTTAACTGCACGTTTTTTTTATATATTAAAGAGCTTTTGGCTTTGCCATCAAACACATCCCTGGGCTTTTATGACAATGTGGATGGAGGGTATTGATAGCATAATGTAAAAGGTGCACACTGATGTTTCAAAAGAACTGGAAGACTCACTCAACAGAAAATAATAACATATAGAACAGATTTTTAAAGCAGATCAATTTTTTTCTTATTGAAGCCACCAAATAAAAGTATTGAAATAAAAGAAACCCCTAAAAATGTGTGTATTATTTCATAAAAAACAGGCAGAAAAATTGTGCAGTCAATGGACAGTATCTAAGCAACTTTATGAGGCATTCATTTATGAGGGAAAGATCAGGCTAGTTTTATCATGAAACAAGAATTGGAGTGTATTAGCCAAAAATATTATTGTACAGACTTTTACAGCAGCTTTCACAAGACCAGAGAGGTTTTAAATCAAGAAATCTAATTTAGAGTGTATTCTCCTTTTACGAAAAAAATCCTGAAATATTGTGCAGACTCCAAGCACTTTTACTCAGTCACCAGCCAATGTTAAGTAGTGAAAATATTATAGTGAAATAAATAATAAAAAATATAATAAAATAAGTTCGAGTGCACTGTGCAAGCTACGGCCATTGTTCCATCCTGGACATCTAATCGTCTAAGGGGTCCACTCCTCACTTTGAAGAGTGAATCATATTGTTTGCATGTATTTTTTTTAGATGCAAAACTTGCTTGCCTCTATTAGCTGCACATGCAGAACCTCTGCCTCTCCGTTTAGGCCGGCCACACAAGATGAATACAGGGGATTACTTAAGTTTATTAACAGCTTTGGAAATAGGGGGAATTGAGGATTTGATGCTTTGGTGCAGTGAACAGTATGCTGATTTAATGCAGTGTGATGTGATGCAACTGTAATGCACAAGTGTGAAGTGATGTGTTGCAATCATGGGGCAACATTGTCTGTGTCAGGGACAAGTACACGCTACTTGCCCGAGCATGTAAGTCACCCAGTGGTCTCTTTTTTCCAGCTGCCATCTGAAATATATAGGCACCTCTACAATTTACTAAGGGTATTATTTGCTGTAATACTGTCTGTCTGAATACCCGAACAGTGACTGCATCTTACACCCAGCTGCTTCAATTTTCGTAATCGAAGAGGAGTAATCTGGGTGGTGCCAACAGGGCCACCCACAGCTTGAATTTTGGACAAGATTTGAGTCATGTATGGTCAACTTAAAGACTGAGAAAAGAAAATGGTAACAAAAGCAGAGTCGCTGCCTGTAGCAAATAAATTAGGTTTCACCTCCTATTCTGACAAAAATTAACAGGTAATCCCATTGGTCACTATGGACAGCTTAACAGTGGTTTACTTTTCCCCAGGTTTTATGTTTTTAATAACACCTATAATTTTAGCTCTTTAGATATAGCAGCTAGCAGTGGGTGGTTCTCATATTTCCACCATCTACATCTGCAGCTTTGCTATGCCCTGTCCAAGCTATACATAGGCCTGTCACAGTTCTGAGACAATGTCTTTTGGCAGACGAGGATGCCAAAGTGTTCACCCCCTCCCAAGCTTTTTCACCACCACAAAAATGTACAAACGCATTTTTTATATGCACATGAAAAAGGATTCAAAGGATTTTATTTAAAGTGACAGTAAACTCAGAAATTATACTTAAAAAATGAATTTAAGCACCTTAACTATCAATAAAAATGTATCGTATTTGTGTATCACTCGGCTGTAGATCCTCAAATCATCTCTGAATTGGTGCTGACACTGTCCTTCCTTCTGGAGGGGGGCTAATTTTGTTCCCCATGGTCCCTGTGTGTGTTTGTAAATTAACCACCACTCCAAGCTTGCTCCTGTGATGGACTACAATCTCAAGTTTTGTTTACTAATTTGTTTTGAGTATATAATGAATATCTAACCATTTTATATATATTCTCCTGGATTTCAGACCTGCTAGACAGTATAAATTACCAAGCTCTAGTACGTCTGCATGACATTTGTTTCTACCCAATGCTACCATAAAGCCATAGTGCTAAAACCAGCAATATTACACAAACTCAATGGATAGGTATATAGTATATATTAAATCATATTCATACATGTATATCAAAAGCAGCTCCAATCACATAAAGCACCATCATTAAATATTTAATTGCCATGTCATAATTACAGAAAACACATTTGTACAAACATCATTCACTTTAGTTAGAGAAACTAGTAACTGTAAAGGACAAAATAAGGTTACATACCACAGTTATACTTCATATTCTAGATATAATTCCTAGATGTGCTGCACTGGGGCATAATATTGATCCATAGACCTTTTCATAAATATTTGCAATAGTGGAGCTCTGATCATAGAGAATGTGGTAGAAGTGGAAATGAGTGCTTGTTTTGCGCCAGACAAAGCAATTTATGAACAGTGACATATCACATCCACATAGAGGCACATCCTCTTTATTCTGAGCAGACTGTATCCCACTTATACATGTGCAGTCACAAGAAGACAAAGTACAGTATTAGCACAGTCCTCCTGCATATTCATCATCTTCTTCTTCAGCTTTGGAGCTTCCCTTATTAGGTGCGGAGGCCGCATCTTGTGAGGTTGCCGGAGATTTCTTCTTGGTTCCACCTCCCGGTACACCCAGGCTCAAAGCTAGTTTAGCATACTATGAGCAAACAAAATTAAATACATGAAGTATATGATGCTTAATAGATATCAAAAGGAATACTAAAGTCCCATTTATAACATTAATAATAATAATAATAAATAGCATTACCCACCAACCCAAATGCTGGATTATTATTGTGGAAATATTTTTTCTTCCTCTTCTGCAGCCAGCACTGAAATTATGTCAGCAACCTAGGGGAGCGGTGATGTCACTCCTTTGGTCACATAGTGCTTGGGCCTAATGATTGGCTGGCAGACTCAAGCAATGTCACAGGGGAGCATGTCACATGCCCCAACACATCAGTAAGTGTCAGGTTTGTAGACGGCTGCAGAGAAGCAAGGTGCAGCAGGGGAGCTTAGGTGAGGCGAATATAAGGGATTTTGAGAGGGGACTTTGTAACAGTGTCTCTGTAAATGACCTTTTGATTAGTGCATAAACAGAGACAATGTATAAAGCCCCAAAGAAGATGATAATCTTAATCTCAAACATTATTTTACAATCACCTATAGTATTGTTATGTTGACACATTGACTGAATGATTGAACTTACATCATTATCCATGTATTTGAAGAGAGGAGAGTTGCAAACATCAGACACTTGATCTTGATCTTGCTGATCATAACCCTGTAATAGCTGTTCGAGTGCAGTGCAGTCCTCGCTCCCACTGAATCCTGGAATACTAAATCAAGACACCGGGTGTCAGCACTTATGACTATTTATGGGGGACAAGAACCAAGCCACAGCTAGATAGATAGAGATAGAGATAGAGAGAGATAGAGAGAGATAGAGAGAGATATAGAGAGATATAGAGAGAGACAGAGAGAGAGAGAGAGAGATAGAGATAGAGATAGAGATAGAGATAGAGAGAGAGAGAGAGAGAGAGATAGAGATAGAGATAGAGAAGCTCCACATAGATATGCACCCTTACCATACAACCCCAGCAATGCAAGTCGAGTGACCATTGAAAACCACAAAAAGTACATTTTAAGAAGGATTGAAAAAAGGAGAAAAAAAAAGGTAAAGCGTATTTCCACTTTTGCAGCCAAATTGGGATAACACCTACTTCATATTTGTTACTTGTTCCCAATTACACAGCTTAAAATAAAAAACAAAACTGTTGCTTACATTTTTAGAAGCTCTTTTCTGGAAATTCCAGGACAGAAAAATCCTGCTTAAATCACACTGTCTGAGGGGGATGAGGCAAGTTGTATGCCATCATTAACATTCTCTGTACTCTGCTGGCAGATATCATTATCACTTGTAAACTAAATGTACGGGACTGTCGATCCTAACAAAGGGTTAATGATCTCAATCCTTTCTCATACAATTGGTATTGCACTTAGAAAGTTGTCCCTCAGTCTGTCCCCTTATCTGTTCCCTGCCATCTATTCTACACAATAGAAGCTGCCCGTAGTGTCCTATGCATAATCCAGCTCAAAACAAACAGCCACAAAAAGCAAGAAATATTTTTTTGGAATGTGTTTTATGTATGCTATTTAAAAAGTTGACAACTTTTTTAATAATCGATTATAATCGATTATGTCGATTAGTTGTTGTAGCCCTAGCTGTGTGAATAGGAACACATAACAAACAGAGGGGGATTCTCAAATTTGACTGTAAAAGGGGAAATACAGCTTAACCTCCCTGGCGGTATTTCCGAGTGTGGCTCGGGTTTAATTTTCGGGAACACTCGGGATTACACAGCGCGTTACTTACCTTGCCCACGATCCCCGCTGTGTCCTCCGGCCGATGCCGGCATCCGTCTTCCGGGTTCCGTTCCTTGCAAGCGTCTGCGTTGGGAGGTTGAAGGCAGCCTTATACTTAAATAAACTCACGTCATCATTCTTCATACTTCTCAACTTTTTGAAATGCAGGACTAACCCAAAAATCAACCAAGATTAATGGCACATTTTCACAGCGCTATACCCATTCAGCAAGCCTTTCTTGGTATAAGATCCATAAGTCTGTACAGTTAGGAGATTGGAAAGTGTGAGATGAGTTATTACGGACGTGAGATAATACACAATAATTTACAGTCAGGTCTTGATATAGTTGCTCTGGGACTAAGAGCATCTCTGGGCGGTGGTTAGTCGAAACACATACCTGCTGGCATCTATACCGACCGAAATGGTGCAATAATGATGCGGCAGATGTGTATTCAAGAAGTACTCTGGGCAAAACTTTTTATTAATCCTTGCAGTGGGGCTACCCTCACACTGCAAGGGTTAACTGATCTCTTTTTTTTTGACTAGGTGTTAACAAAAAAAGTTGTATTTACTGATGCACAGAGCCAGCTTGTTCTTAGACTGGTCCTTCCAGCCTCTCTCCCCCTTAGGTCCCTTAACCTCCCTGGCGGTATTCCCGAGTATGGCTCGGGGTTAATTTTTAGTACCAAGAGCGGTAACTCAGAGCCACACTCGGGATTGCACAAAAGTGTCACTTACCTTGTCCCTACGAGCCCGCGGTGTCCTCTGCTGTACGCAGCCAGCCGATGCCGGCATCTGACTTTTACTTTCGTTTTCGGCGTCACAGCGGGGGGCGGAGCCGTCGGAAAATTCAAAAGTGAAAAGATGCAATGTACACAGACTACACACAATACAATGTAATCTGCTATGATTTACATTACCATTTTGTCTTGATGATTTACTAAGAATTACAGGCCTACAATATAAAACAACATATTTCCATGAAAAACAATGTACCGCTTTGGCATGCTAAAATCCTGAATAATCATACCACCAGGGAGATTAAATCATCACGTTCTATACACGTTGTATAGACGTGAGGACACTGAGGAACTGAAGCGTAGGAGGAGACAGGCTTCAGAGACCGGAGAAGCAGGGAACCGGCTCAGCAGTTCGGGTGAGTATAACTTTTTTTTTAGCACCTAGACAAAAACGAGCAGTTAACCCTGGCAGTGCGGGCACAGCCCGTCTGCAAGGGTTAATAAAAGTTATGCCCAAAGTTCTTCTGTAAATCATTGGAGTGATTGCATCATGGTTACAATGTATGAAAAAATGTTTGTTTGGCATTGCTTTTTATTTCAAAACTTTTTAAGTGGTTGAGGTATCCAAAAATATTATGCTGACATCTGTTTTCACAAAAATATAGTGTATCAAAATAGATGTCTGTCCATTACTAGTGGTGCACTCCAATGGTTTGCTAAATTGGTTTTATTGCAGACAAGGTCACGCAATTGAGTTATTATTGATTTATAAAATAAACAAAAGAAAATAATTCAATGAAAAAGCTCTCTGGGTGAGTATGTGTTGTATTTTACAATACTTTTAGGACGAAAGCATGAACCATAGAACAATTATCAAAATGCTTACACTGTAAAAACTGCTACGTCAACAGAGCTTATACAATAATAGGAAAGTTTTAAAACGCTTCTAATTAATCGGATTAATGGAGTGAAGAAAACTAAATACAGGATTTCCACCCACCAATGCCTGAATTATACCAAACAGCAAACAATTCCCAGTCTAGCGTACGGGGACACAAGCCCATTGTACAGGGGAAAGAACCCAGCTCACGGAGGCACGAGCCCAGCGTACAGGGGAAGGGGCCGGCGCACAGGGGAAGAAGTGCACAGGGTAAGGAGGCCGGCGCACAGGGTAAGGAGGCCGGCGCACAGGGTAAGGAGGCCGGCGCACAGGGTAAGGAGGCCGGCGCACAGGGGAAGGAGGCCGACGCACAGGAGAAAGAGACCAGGGTACAGAGGCACGAACCCAGGATATGAGCCCAGAATATATAGGCACAAGCCCAGCATACGGATGAACGGGCCCAACATATGGAGGCCATCATATAAACATCATTAGCTCAAACAGTTGGGCCAACAAACAATTTTGAGTAAAAATGAATCACCTTTTTCAAATAGTAGTTGTTTGCATCATTCAAATGTCATTACGATTTACACTCATCTGCAAAAATTGGATCAGATACAAAAAATATTCCACCTATGCTCACCCTAGAACCTTGCAACATCACACTGAAGGGCCTATGTTGTTTAACGGGTCTTTATGTCGCTCTAGCTCCAACAAAGCCATCTTCATAGCCCAGACCCAATTAAATAGGACATCAATTACTTTTATGTATGCATTTCTAGGGTTAAGTACAAACTGGCAATTTTTTGCAGTTATACCATAAGTAGTATGATTTCTCCATTTACCATAGCATGGACCAAAAGCAAATTTGCTCATGTTGGTAAAAGATCTCCAAGAGCAAGACAGGGAGTTAAAATGTTTGCTGTGCAAATTTATACACGAAGCTGACAAATTCATGAGGATGAAAATGTTAAATACTGGACAGCAGTCTGGAAAGTGTCTCTGCTGGTACTAGAAGGAGTTCTGTCTGTAAATGTACATAAACAATATCAAATGGAAAAAAAAACCCAGCATAGTAGGATATGAAAGTGGGTACATGTAATGTCACCTTCCTTTGTAATACTTCCTTTATACATACATACAGTATATACAGAAAAAACGTTATTTGGTAACAGATTAAGGGGAAGCTATAGTAGTTTGGGTGATTTTTATTTTTGCTGTCTCTTTATGTGTATACCTTTTGAAAGTGTACTTTAAAATAACTGTAGAGGCTACTCTCGTCAAATAAGCATTTAAAACATGAAAAAGGAACCTAAAGCTCCACCTGCTTCTCAAAAGCAGAAAGAACGGCAAATGTAGTAAGCGCATTACTCTGATGGTACAATGTGCATTTAAGCAACTAGTGGCTGGGGGCGTGCTGCCTCCTTAAGCAGGGAGAGGGACCCTGCGTATACACAAAGAAAAAGACTCCACTCCGGCTTGAGAAAGAGGCACCGGCCTCGAAACGCGTAGCCATTGGACGGCTCTCTCCCAACCCCTCACTGACGTCACACTGCCATCCAGCGCCGCCTCACACTGACAGCAAGACCCAGTCATTCGCGGCTGCAGAGATTCAGCGGCTTCCCCCGCCTGACTCAGCCTGTCCAGCTGTGACCTGGCGCTTCTCTATATACAGATATATTTTAGTCTGCACCAGCCCCAGACGGAGACAATACTACCATCGATCTCAGGCGTCCCCCTGGACAGGGCAACGCCTCTCCTATTAACCACCAACGAATCAGCAAATAGTGAGTCATTCCTTCCATTCCCCTTTTTTATCTACTTGTTGGTCATCACACCCAACTGTGTTCTATATACTTGTGTTTATATGTATACCAAATAGGGCTGTAGCCCTTCCTATCCAGTCTTTTTCAAAAGCAGAAAGCAAATATTAGATTTGATTTCATATTTACCCATATTTATACATGTTCTGCATCAGCACCCACCTGTAACTTTCTCTGACACATTTTTCAGCAGCCACAAAGTCATTCCTGTGTAGATGTACCAACACTTGAGCAATGGTTTTCTGCACAAAACAGAACAAAATCAGTTATAAATTAAGATATGATTGTTAACACTCCAGTCAGATCACAAAAAACAGAATAAGACTATTATATAGTCCTAGAAAATGTGCATAGCTTATTCATCCAGCACAACTGCATGTGTTATGTTCAAGTTAACCAGCTGTTGTGAGAATATTATTTATATTATTTCACTCCATCAGATCTAGAATTGCAACATTGTAACTCTTTACCAAAAAGTATTTGTTCCCATGATCCTCATCTCCATCTAGTAGCCATAATGTGGTATTTTACCCATTGAAGAACATTCCACCAGAAGAAAAATTACACTAACAACATACGTTTTTGCTCCATTCTCACAACAGCTCGTCAAGTCCCACACAACAAATTTAAATGAAGTTTCCCTGGACGCATAATCTATGCAAATTTTTTTAAAATAGACCCCTTGCAGAATGTCTTACTCTACTGCACTGAAGTCTAAATTTCCTACTCTCATTAAACTGATAGAGAACACATGGATATTATACAAATACAAGCTAGTCCTCACATTATATGTAGGTAAGATGGCAACGTAATACACACATCCTAGCTGTACACTTCTAGACCTTAATTTAGTCCTAAGTTAGAAAATCATTCGCAGATGAGCACACAGGGCCATCCCCATGATGAGGCAGCCCGAGGAGGTCACCTCAGATGGCATCTTATTTGGGGGCGGGAGCTCTTAGCAACCTGTGATGCTCGCCCGGGCGTCCCGCCCAACTCACTGACGTCAACGTTTGCCAAGAGCTGAGTGGGATGCTCTGGCTTGTGTCCTTCCGAGCTGCTAGCAACCAATGATGTCAGTGAGCTGGGTAGGGCGCCAGACAGAGCCACTGACAGCACGGTCCGGTGCTGCACTGCCTCCCCCCCCCCAAATCCTCGATGCACCGACAGGCCCCCTGGCATGACAAGTGTTCCCTGCCAACACCCACCCTTTCACACACCCCTCCCGGAACAACATCGTCTCAGGCAGCAAAACCTGTAGGGACTGCCGCATTAGCAGATATGTGTTTGCAGCATGCAAATAGAAAATGTTGACAAACCAGTCACATTTTTTTGTCATCCCAATTCCAGCCACAATACTTCAATATGGTCCCTGGTAAAAAAAACGAAAGCCTCTCAGAGGCAAATCTGACATGCAAAGACCACCAATGGCCAAACGCTACCTTCAAATTCCATTTAAATCATGCTGATATAAAAATATCTAAAGCTCGGCAATGTTGGGTTGTATTGTCGGATGTCACTCAATTATGCAATCCCAAATAAACTCTCACTGTATTGCCGAGTATCCCCTAACCTTTAGGACTATACAATTAGGGTGAGACGCTAGTTTCCTTAGGAAAAAAAGTGTCAGACATTACACCGCTCCATACCTTAAAAAATGTTGGATAATTTTCTATTTCTTTATACATATTTTTCTCCTTCTGAATAGATGCCACAGCTTCATCTAGCCTACAAAGTAAAAAAAAAAAGGATTTAAATAAATGTCAATTTATATTTGGTCATAGCCTGAACAATTACATACAGTGGCAATAACAGGGAACAGATTTAAATGATTAGGAGGGTTTGTTGCTTTGACAAATGAGACTCCCAGAACACCCAGAAATAATGCAGGTGACACAGTTCTGAATGAGATTTACTGAGCACTCATTTAATTTGTATTGTGCACAGCAAAAAGACAAAACCAATACTGATAGGATTATCTTCTTGGTGAAGTAAATAATCCCTTCAGAAACCTGCTTTTGTTAAATTGCTTGCATTGGTGCTGATAGGAATACATTCTATCAACTGTTTTAGCATTACACCTTAAAAAATAATAAATGACCATGACCAAAATGTGAGCAGTCAGGTCAAATGTGAGAACAATAATCAGTTATCCTTAAAGCAGAACTGCAGCCAAAAATAAAATAAAAAATGAATAAGAATAAAATAACAAAACCAGCTTTTGCTGCAATATTCACGTTGAATCCATCAATACACCCCACCCCAGTATCCTGAAGATAAGCTTTAAAGCGAACCTGACCTGTCCTAATATACTTGCAAGATAACAGTGGTACTGAAGTAGTCTTCAGATCAATCTGTGTTTATGTGGTTCCCCCTTGGATCCTAGGCCAATAACAATGAGTACATGGAGCCTCTACTTCTATCCAAGTCGAGATTTAGCTTCAACCCCTACTGGTACCAAGAATTGCCCTTATCATTCAACAATTAAAAGGAGATAACTTTAGTGAGCAGTAGGGCTCTGATATTCAACAACAGGAATATTGCTTAGCACTGAGAAGAAACATGACTTTGGGCATAATCACTCTGGGCAGAAGGTAGGGTGCTGTGTACAGCCTGGGTCTAGGATGCAAAAGTGCTTCACAGGGATAGAAAAATCGACGCAGACTAAAAAAGGTAAGTGCAGGACCACCTAAAAGGAATTGATCCATTTTAGATGAACATATGCAGGTTTCACCACCTACTACCTTCTTCCAATATTTGGCCAACTGAGAAAGGTCTAGCCTCACTGACGTATGTGATCATGGTTCTCCCTTCTGGACTCCCCACCGAGATAAAATATAAATCTAGCCTAAGCAGTCTGATGATCTAGATGCACATTGCTCAGGGCAAGTAGGACCATAGCAGGGAGCAAGAGACTGCTCTCATTTCATAAGTAGTTGAGATTAAACCCATCAATGCCCACCCCTCTAACCACAGATAACGCTGACCTCATCAAAAAATAGACACCTATGAGGCACATAAAACACAAAAATATAAATCACAAAGCGAAAAAGAGGGACATGCATATACTGAAAAAGAGTTCATCAATAGCTATTTGAAAAACATGTTCTTATTATCTTATTTGTAAAGTACTATGTTGGAAATACTACATCTGGGTAGCTGCTGGGGATGCTTAAAATATTAGTTGTATTCACATCAGAGTGATAGTTGTATTACTGTCAGCTTTGATCTTTCGGGCACTGCTGCTTTAAGTTCCACTGCTCATACAATGCAGAAGAGAGTCACTCTCTCTCCCCCCTCATCCATTCATTAAACATCATATATTATTATTAAACAATACAAAGCATTCTGTGATTGAACAAGGGGGGAGGAGGAGGGGTGAATGACATGACCACCCCTTGTCCAATTACAGAATGCCTTGTATTCTGTCAAAATAAAATAAGATGTTTAATGTTAATAACAGGTGAGGGGGAAGGAAGGAGGAGAGTGAGGGACTCTCTTCTTTAATGTATACTAGCCAGAACTCACAACAGTGCCTGGAAGATCACAGCTGACAGTAGTATCTGTTATGAATACCACCAGCCATCCAGAGACAGTAGATCCAGCATTAGAGGCAACTTTGCTGAACTAAAAAAAAAAAAACCAAGCAACCTAAAAAAAATGTTCAGCTTTAATATCACCAATACCCATGAGTAAGTGAATTACCGTCGAGCTCTCACTAGAAGTCTTGACGCTTTCCCTAGAAGTTCCACAGCTTGACGTAAACGGTCTTCATTCTTAAATCAATAAAAGGAAAAATACTTTATACTTCACACAAGTCAGACATTGTTAACCTCTGCTGTCATACATTATGTCAAACTGTCACTTTCTATTATAGAAAACTCAGAAGGTAGTACATGCTGTATTTTCCCTATTTCTTTTTTCCTCCAATTGTTAGGCTTCTGATGTGTTTTCATCAGAGAAGTAAAAAGTTATACAAAGTTTGTATTTGTGCCACAATGAAGATGTCGCTCTCTCAAAACTATACTACAGAAAACCAGCTCTTACTTTTGTGACGGCCGAGGCTTTTGCATGGAGCTAACATTTCTAGTGAACACATCTTGTCAAATGAAAGTCAAAGAGATAAACCAAGCCATCACATGATTCAATGTGCCAGCAACCAATAACTGAAGCATCCTTATCTGGGTATTTACGTAAATCATATACATCACATATATCTGATATGGGAAAAATAGATGCAACCCCTATTACATTCCAGAGTTCAGTGCTAGGTGTCTGAGTGACATATTGGAGGGAATTTATCAAAACTGGAGCAAACAAAATGTGGAGCAGATTTGCACTGTAGCCAATCAGCTTCTCGGTCTCATTTTCAAATCTTACCTGAGCACACTGAAGAGAGATGCTGATTGGTTGCCATGGGCAACTGCTCCAGTTTCTGTTTGCTCCAGTTTTGATAAATCCCCCCCATTGTCAGGCCCGAGCTTTGAAACATGGGATGTAAGGGCAAATGTATTTATACCTACACACTGCACACTCTGACTATACAATTAAAGGTATGCCCTGGCAAATTAGTTTTTGAGTATTTAACCCAAACAGGTTTACTTTATTGGGGGTCAGAGAGAGACACACCATGCCTTCCATCACCATTCCACAGCTTTAAATTAAAACGACTGGGAATCAGAAGGAGACATACTTTTTCCGTACCCAGCTGCTGCATCATAATTAGCGATACATGAAGTACTGGAACAAAAGATCCTGAGTCAGACAGGTAGTAAAATGAAACACACCTCAAAGACGGATGCAGATTGTTGGTACAACTGAACAGCTTTTTCCAAATTCACATGCTCTATTAGCCTGAAATACAAGAAAAAGAATGCTCTTTTATGTCATTATGTTGCAGAAAAATGGCAAATGAAGAACAAAACACAGATAGTACAAATTCTTTACAATGTATAAAAATGCTCTACAAATCTTAAAGTAGCTCTAAAGCCAAAAATAATTTTTTAGATTTTGGATAGAGTGAGGAATTGTTAAAATCCCTATCAGTTTTTTTTTTTATAGTCTGTGCCCCAAATGAGCTTTTTTTCCATTAATTTCCTTACCCAGGGATACAACAGGAAGTGAGAGGAAATCTCTACAAATGAGGGGATTCCCCTCTTCGACAGCTGTCACCGGAGCACATGTCCCCATTGAAAGATTTCCCTTCAACTCCAGTGGCCACTGTAAAATTTGGTGTAAAAATCTCTTGCTGATAATGGTTCCAAAGACAAATACAGAGGGTGAATCTTCCTAGAGGGAACACAATCAGCAATAAAACCTGATAGATGTTCTGACATACTGTAGATGTTCCATTAATCTTTAATTTGAAGTCGATTTTTTAGGTCTGTTGGGTTTTGATAGACTGGGTCTGGGGCTTAAGCAACCCAAGAATTATGTGAATACACATCTTTTTACATATACTGAACAGCACATAACAGTGCAACATGTTCACTTACTTGCCAGCTCTTTCTAGTGCCATAGCAGCTGTGTCAGGCGTTCCATTCTCCAGATACATCATGCTGGCTTTCTCTATCAAATGGATGGCTTCTGGGAGCTTCTGCATCTCCTGCAATGCAACATCGCAAACAGAAATGCTTTATATAATTCACCATTTAGTTGCACAAGAAATTGGCCACAAATCGTAATCCCCCCCCCCCATTTAATTAGTCGAGGATTCCAACTTCAACATATGCAAGTAGCTACATGAATGTGTTAAAATGTACTACGTTATAAAGCTAAAAAGCAACAATGTAGAATTAGACAAGCTGTACAGTATTACCTAATATTTTAGAATGTCAAACATGGTAGCATTGTTCATAATGACCAACTGACTTGCCAAAGGGGAAGGGAAAAAAATAAGCAGCCCCTTCAAGTTGGTATTACAGGAGATTCTAATAGCAAAGAGATGATTTATTTCTTAATTTCCTTCTTCACCAAAAACAAATATTTTAAAGCTGGGTGGATATACTTTAAAACTGTTACCAACAATATGGTACTGCTACTACGTTTTCCATCCAGTTCTCAATAATATAAGAATAAAAGATGGCCAAGGGAAATAGTGTCTTATATCAAAACATAGCTAAAAGAAGAAGACACTTGAGTCACAAAGAAAATATTTATTAAGAAGATGCTTTGTCCACTCAGGGCTCTAACGGAAGAGGGCCTTTGGGTATGTGGGAGCATGTGACTTCTCCCTTGTGAAAGCACTCAGGCCTGAGAAGCATATCACCAAGCTTAAACACTGTTAAATGGTGGGAAGGGCTGTGATGTCATTCACCGGGGTAAGCTCCAACACCATTTGATCCTGGAGCTTACCCAGGGTGGAGTCCTGCTGCGTGGAGGTGGCAAGGAAGGTTGGGCTATCAGAGGCATTGTCACACTGCAATAACTGGGCAGGTGAACCCAGTAGATGTAGGAATTGAAGCACCACACAAATTAAAATAGTCCAGATACAACTTTATTTCATTAGGGTCAGGGGGCATGCAAGTAGAGTAGCCCATGCATTTCAGGGGTCCAAAACACACCCCCTTCATCAGGGCCTTAATGAGAGAAATCATGTAAGTGAACTAAAATCCTTGCGCCTACCCCCACACTGCAAGGGATAATTGATTGTTTGTGTCTAGGTTAAAAAAAAAGTTATACTCACCCGAAGCTACGAGTTGGCTTCTTCTTAGACCAGTCCTTCTGGTGTCTCTCCCTCTCCTGTGCAGTGTTCTAAGGTCCCGTGAATCATCACATCTATACACAGTGTATAGACATGAGAGAAATCATGTAAGTGAACTAAAATCCCTGCACCTACCCCCACACTGCAAGGGTTAATTGATTGTGTCTAGGTTTAAAAAAAAAGTTATACTCACCCAAAGCTACGAGCTGGCTTCTTCTTAGTCCAGTCCTTCTGGTGTCTCTCCCCCCTCCTCTGCAGCAGTCTAGGGTCCCGTAAATCAACACAGTGTATAGACATGAGGACGGTGAGGAAGGTTCCAATGTGCTGCAGAGGAGGATACAGGCTGCAGGGAAAGCTGTGACAGCTGGCCAGCCCGGGGCTTTGGGTGAGTATAACTTTGTTAGCACATAATCCTTGCAGTGCTGGGGTAGCCCCACTGCAAGGGTTAATAAAAAGATTTCCTGGCGATCGTCTTTAATCCATGGTTCTGTGATCTTCCTTCCCACCGATTCCAGTTGTGATGACTGGTCCTCTGAAGCTGCCCTGCATGCTAGTCTCTGACCGGCTTGTTACTACCCCTCACCGATGTCATCATGCCTGCACTGCACCAGCAGCTATGTCACCAAAATGGGACATGGTCACTGTTAGAGGAACCCGCTCACAATCCAGCCCTGAAGATTGGAGGACTAGGCCTCCAAGCTTTACCATATTTAAAGCCTAACTACTAGCAAATACTTATTTTTGGCTTAGGATAAGATTTACTTTTCCCAGTCTAATTAAATCCAGAAAATATTTTTAGCTGGTGCTCTGCGTTAATGAGAAAAATAAACTCATCTTACCTTTAACATCATCCCTGCTTGTTCAAAGGCCCTGTTGAATGAAAGCAAAACATGCTAACAATGAACATAAAGTCTCAGTACTCAGATCTTGACAAATATATCCGTGAGATAAACACTACTGAAACAGATGTGTATGAATATAGTGTGTAAAAGGTAAAGTACAGCTCGAGGCAGTTCGCAGTCTATGTGCTCATCATAACAAGACAGCTATGAATCTGTTATCAGCTTACTTTGATGCTTTTTAAAGAGACAGTTCTTACCATCTTAACAAAAACTTGTACAGACAGAAATACAAAGACAGCTATCGCAGACCATTGCTCCTGAAAATGCTTGATGCCACGTTATCATTCTGATCCCACTGAGTCACTATTGAGTCGCATATTTGACTTGAATCAGATTTTCGGACTTCACTGGTTGCATGCTCGTCTAGGATCAGTGACTACGAGAGCACTGAAGCAAGAGAATTAGCATTTTCAGAAAGTGGCCAGCAGATTTTCTTTAACACTGCACGAGATGTTGATTTTCACGCTCGAATAGGGCTCTATGGCAGGGGTGGGCAACTGCACCCCTCCAGATGTTGTGGAACTACAAGTCCCATGAATGTATCAGTGTACAAGTCCCTTGCAATGCCATTAGGCATTGCAAGGCTGAACAGGTACAGGCATGACTCCTAGAGGCAGAAGATGTGGGGATTTGTAGTTAAAGCGTAGCTGGAGGGCCGGAGTTACCTACCCCTGCTCTATGGGTTAGCTAAAACGCTATCAAACTGTACTGGTAACAAGGAGTACTGATTTTACAGTCTCGGGAATAAACAGGCTGCAGGACTCTGAAGAAGAGATGTGGCCATGAACATGAAGTTGGACAAAAAATGCACAAGGGGTTTTTTGACTGTCAGAGCAGTAAAAATGTGGAACTCCTTTCCATAGTTAGTGGTATCAGATGAGACTGTAGATAATTCTAAAAATATTTAGATGAGTTTAGAAAATATAAAGGGGTATGGATGTCCACACATGACTATATTGGTTGAACTGGATGGACCTGTATCTTTTGTCAACCATTACCAACTGTATTGGATAAAACATTATTATTATTATTATAGGTAATGCTTATTCAATGTATTTTCTCCAGTGCGGCAAGGGGACAGTAACATTAATTCATACAAACGATGGTAGGGTGGTGTCAATAAAGACTAACACCATGAGAGGAAATAAGGCATGCTAAATTAACATGTGCAGCAGCAAGTATTGTTAAAGTGTATCTAGAACCAAAACTGATTCCATTGTGCATGGAGAAGGGATTGAGTATAGCCCATCAGGTTTCTTTGTCAGCTGAGCACCACTGGAGGGATCCCTCTACTTCCTGTACTGTAGACCCAACAGGAAGTTAAAGGAAATATTTTCAATGTGAAATAAATCCCCTCTTAGGCTGGCCATACACTATGCAATCTGATTGTACAATCAGATTGCACAATCAGTTGATCATAGTTGATCTACCATCAACTATGTAGTGCAAGAGCCTGCATGATTTGATGCTGACTGAATAGATTGCTTAGGTTTGTCCTCATATTAAATATTTTTCATAGTGTAAGGCCAACCTTAGACAATTGTCACTGGAACACATGCCCCGTTGTAAGATATCCCTTCTATTGCTGTTTTGGTGGCAATTCATCATTTGGGATTTTTCCTCACATCTAGTTCTGGTCAAAAAGGTCACAGGATAGAGACACGGAATAATTAAAAAAAAAAACAATTCTATGCAGCAGAATGAAAGCAAATCCCACTGACTGACAAGCTATATGGTTGATGAGCTTTCGTCTGGGCTTCATCTCTTCTTATCGTAGTCAATGTACTGTTGGTATTGTAAGTAGAGCAAGTATCTATAACACACATTGATATACATTATACTCACTTGGCAGCATGGAAAAGTCTGGACGGAATAATTGATTAAGGATTTCAAAGGCAAATGATATAATCAAACTATTTTCCTTTACCTTAATCACTTTAGGTAAACCACAAGCAGACTACATATTTTATTTATGGTAAATATAAAGAACACATTAATTAAGGAAAAATCAAAGAAGACTTGTTAAAGGAGAAGTAATGAGGAGTAAAATGTACTCTTCCCAATACTTAGAGCTTGCATGGAACACAACATCCCTATACTGAGAGGTGAGTGGTCACGTGACCACTCATCAATCAGCTCCTGGTGGCTTCTCCCTGCAGAGAGCAGTGACTGTCAGTCACCGATACCTACAGGGATTCCCCCCCTCCCCTCTCTGTTTCTCCAGATCTCACTGGAGAGACAGACAGCCGAGGGGGCAGGTACAAGCTGGCTCTGGATCTAGAGAGGCAAAGCCAGCTGTCAGAGAGCAGGTGGATCCCTATATTATTGTTGGAATCCTTACCAACTGCAAAACAAAGTTCAGTGCTGAGACCGCGCACAGACCCGGTGAGACCATCCACAGCATTGGCGAGACCGTCCACAGCATTGGCGAGACCGTCCACAGCATTGGCGAGACCGTCCACAGCCCCAGGGAGAACGCCCACAGCCCCAGGGAGAACGGCCACAATCCTGGCGACACCTCGCACAGCCTCCTGAGACTCGCACAGCCCTGGTGAGCAACACAGAGTATGTAGCTTCATATTATTCTGCATTGCTGTATTCCGTTTTGCTGGGATTTGTTGTCGTCTATAGCTGATGGTATTCTGCATTGCTGGGATTTGTAGTCCTCTGCAGCTGAAGGTATTATTCTGCATTGCTGTATATTCTGCATTGCTGTATAATGTATTGCTGGGATTTGTAGTCCTCTATAGTTGAATGGTATTATTCTGCATTGCTGTATAATGTATTGATCTGATTTGTAGTCCCTCTACAGCTTGAAGTGAGTAGTAGAACTGCCAGGGTTGCAGAGGTTGCAGCTGCGTCCTGGCCCAGGCACTCCACCACTGTCCTAAAATGATTAGTCTGTATTGTTTTAGAAAAATTGTTCCATGACACTACGCCAAAATACTCGGTATCGGCACTGATACTAGTATCGGTGCATCCCTAATTACAGCTTATTCCTCTAACCCTAAACTTAACAAGCATTAAACCCTTGCAGTGCAGGTGACCCCCTGCAGGGTTTTTTTTTTGTTTGTTTAATCCCAGATTTCAGCTTTAAGCATTAACCCAGCAAAGTGTTTTGGACAGATGCTGTAATGGAGAGATTTATATCGCAGTCCATTTACCTTAAGGGGGAGGTTTAGCCTCTTCCTGTCCTGGTGACACAGCAAGACGTGAGCAGATACAGGGACATACAGATCAATTTAATTCTTATAGATTTTCTAACTCATCTCCACTTTATTAAAAAGTGATTTTATTGCTATCAGTGCCCTGTATGTCCTTCTCACTTCCTGATCTCCTATGGGAGGAAGTGAGAGAAAATATCACCATCAGAGGCACAGTTTCTATAAACAAGCCACAGCATTGTATCTATAGAGTTCACAAATATGCTGCACTGTGTTCACTGGTTGCCAAGTGTTTCTTTATCTGGTGTGAAAGTGAATAAGTGATTTCACTGTAAACAGAAACACAAAAGTCTTGGTCACGCCAGAGAGAATTGGAGGCAGACAATATTAGAGGCAGAGCCAGCTGTACCCGCCCCCTACCCCGTCCGTTCCACCAGTCAGTGCTGGTAGAGAGCCGTGACAGGATCGAGAGGGGAGCGAACCCGGTATGTGTTCGCTCACCTCCCGATCTAACGAGCCAACCTGTGACAGTCTCATTGTCACAGGTCGACTAGAACTATGAGGTGGGTGGAAATCACTCACCTCATGGTTCTCCTTTAAGCTGCCAAGGTGTGCTGAGAAGGCATTGCTAATCGCATTGCTGTAGTGGTGATGAGGCATGGAAGGGGGGGTTGAAGAAGGTGTAGGACCAGTGCAGAGAGACCGCTGTTCTCACACAGACAGCAGCACTCGTTCTCTGCAGGCTGACATTTCCAATCTCTATTCAGTGTTTGCCTATTGTTGTTTTAACTTCAAATAGACTTTACGTGTAAAATTATTGGGGGTTTTTTGTCACACAGTGTGGCATATTTATTGCCTTTTTACAAGCAAAGGTTCCAAACAAAGAGTTACGTCACTGATGTGTGGTATCTTTTGATTACCAATGAAACATTTGTTGCACTACAATACAATTCAAATCCCCACTCTGGGCAAAATATGACCCCCACCCCAAAATATTGTAGCCTGCTTATGTAAGGTCAGACATGAAGGATACGCTTTGTTATTTTCATAGGCTTCAGCCTCCTTCAGATATGCATCTTTCGCTTGATCATACTGCTTAGCATTCTTAAAAGCAACGGCTGTAAAATACAGAAATATTGTTAAAGATGAGTATTATATGTGATTGCACTACCTCTACAAGACTGTTTTTATAAGAACTGCACACAACAACTTCATATTAAGGCCTGGGGTTTTGGAATGGAATGTCAAACAAGTTCATACATGAAGGTGAAATGAGAAAGGAAGAAGGAGAAAGGAAGGAAGGAAGGAAGGAAGGAAGGAAGGAAGGAAGGAAGGAAGGAAGGAAGAAAAGGAAGGATGGATATTATTATTCTCATTCTCCCCATTATCATTACTTTATTAACAATCATTATGAGAAAAAGTATTATTAATAATAATAATCTTATGAAGCTTCCATACACGGTACACTGGCCCCAGACCATGTTACTCTACACATCTCCTCATGAGGCACACACCTCCAGCAGTCACATGTACTGTATCTTCTGTTTATTACCAGAGTATCTATATAAATCCTGACTTGGTTGCCAGAATGGTTGTGTGTTGTCCTGCCCTCCGCACCTGCCTATTGGCCACCCATCCCATGCAGTGGCCAGCAAGCAAGAGCAACCACCCAACCTCTGGATTATATTTTCATAATGGAGAAAAACAGACTGTAGATGTATACAAGAAACTACTAGCTAGAAGGTCCAGGGACAGCTAACCATGTTTGAAAACACCGCTTGCGTGGTTATCCTCTGGGTACTCCGGTTTCCTCCCACACTCCAAAGACATGCTGGTAGGTTAATTGGCTCCTCTCTAAGTTGGCCCTCTATGTATGCATGTGAGATGGGGACCTTAGATTGTAAGCTCCTTGAGGGTAGGGACTGATGTGAATGTGTACCATGTAAAGCGCTGCATAAACTGTCGGTGCTATATAAATACCTGTAATAAACAAACAAACATGTAGATTTGAAGTTTTTTTAGAAAATTCTAAAAATAAGGCAACTTTATCTGGACATCACATTTTTGCAATGTACAGAATGCCCCAGGACAGCAGTGGTCAACTTAGTGACTATAGAGTGCCTCAACTATGGCCCCCGGCGTGTCCAGAGGGCCACACACACTGTTAGATCTGACACCGACATACACACTGTCAGATCCCACACACACACAATCATTTATTTGAGTAAGGTTGAATCTGGTCCCCGCACTTCTCCTCAGCCTGAAGTACATACCTGCCTTGGAATACTCCGAGGCTGCGCTGTCATAGTCCGGTTTCCATTTCATAAAACTCGTTTTTAGGCTACAAATCAAAATTACAATGAAAAGTTGTAAATACACAACAGGAAAAAACAACACCAGAACAGGACACAAAGAGGCAGACAATGAGGTGATGGCAAGAAAATCTAAGCTTTGACACCTCTTACATGTTTATAAAGCAGTGAATGAGACATTAACTGGTGTTGAATTATTCACTATATAATACACACATTCTCCTCTGAGTCACCTGGAGTATATCTTTGGTGAATGTCATACTCACTGCTTTATAAATATGCCCCTAATGCCTGCCACTTTATTTTAGTTTTGGACCGGGTGGGGAGGAGTCCAAATCTCTGCACTATTTTCTTCTGTCTGTCTGTGATCCCACTGGGGAGATTTCCCTTCCTTCCTGTCCCTGTGACACCAATACAAGCAATGGGTGACGCAGACAGACAGCAATACAAATATTGTACACAATTCTGATCATTCCCTACTCTAATAACAAAGTGTCTCATTTTATAAGTGAGGGATGGATATGACAGCAATACAATTCTCCATGGGAGTGAGGAATGGATATGACAGCAGTATGATTCTCTATGGGAGTGAGGGATGAACATGACAGAGGTATGTATCTCTATAAGAGTGACAGATGGATATGACAGCAGTATATACCTCCATGGAAGTGAGGGATAGACATGATAGCAGTATGTACCTCCATGGAAGTGAGGGATAGACATGACAGTAGTATGTACCTCCATGGAATTGAGGGATAGACATGACAGCAGCATGTATCTTCGTGGATGTGAGGGATAGGCATGACAGCACTCTGTATCTCTAAGGGAGTGAAGGGATTGGTATGACGGCAGTGTGCATCTCCATAGGAGTGATGATTTGTATGACAGCAGTATGTATCTTTATGAGAGTAAGGGATGGAAATGACAGCAGAAGGTATCTCCTTGGGAGTGAGAAATGGATATAAAAGCAGTATTCCTCTCTATGGTAGTGATGGAGGGACATGGTAGCAGTGTGTATCTCTATAGGAATGACTGGTGGACATGATAGCAGTGCTTATCACTATGGAAGTGAGGGATGGAATGACAGCACAATGTATCTTTGTGGGAGTGACTGTTGGACATGACAGCAGTATGTGTCTTTATGGGAGTGACTATTGGATATGACAGAAGTGTGTATCTCTATGGGAGTGAGGGATAGGTATGACAGAAGTGTGCATCTCTATGGGAGTGAGGGATAGATATGACAGAAGTGTGCATCTCTATGGGAGTGAGGGATAGATATGACAGAAGTGTGTATCTCTATGGGAGTGAGGGATAGATATGACATAAGTGTGTATCTCTATGGGAGTGTGGGATAGATATGACAGACGTGCGTATCTCAATGGCAGTGAGGGACAGATATGACAGCACTATGGCAGTGAATAGTAAACAGTAGTATGACACAGCAGTGACTCTACAAGATTTGACTTCCTCTCAGAACACTGATATCAATGGACAGCCTATATACACATCAGCCATACATTCTCTCTTAGTTACCATTTTTCTGCTTTGACCAAATGCTCCAGAGCTTCATTGATCTTCTGAGCCGCCATGACAGCTCTGGAATAATATCAGACGTCAGCGAGGAGGAGGAGCCGTGCCGGGGATGGTCAGCATGCATTGAAAGCAGCGACTTCTGAATGGTGAGCAGGGGAAAACCCAGTATAAGAATGTATAAAGCAGTATGTCCCGCGATATATCCACAGCCATTTTTATGGAGACCATCAATTAAAATAGTACAGCTGTCTCCAAGAAAATGGCTACACTACCGTATAAAACACAACTCCAGAGGATATTATTTTCCTCTACTGCTAGGACAGAGCTGAAATCATATTTAAATCTAACTATACAATACAAATACAAACATAAATCCTTCACAACTGTCTATTTGTTTAACATCCATCCTGAAAGACTGCTGAATAGAGGCGGAGACTTGTACAGCATCCTGCTGCCTAGGAGGAGTGACATAGGACTACATTTCCCATGACTCCTCTCTTTCTCAAATTCTCACTTCCTAGGTGGAGTGACAGCACCCAGCAGCTGGTTGCAGGCAGCTTTGCACGTCAAACAATGATGTCATGGTATGAAATAACTAGTCACAACCAAGATAAAACATGTAATCTCCACGGCAGCTCAATCCAGTGATGTCATTTTGTATTAAAGTGAATGTGTGTCATTGCTTATACTATGCTTTGTTTGTATCTGTTATCTGCTTTACACTGCTATCATGGAAGACTTGTATTCTCAATGTAATTTTTTATTAAAGTGCAACTGAAGAAAAAAATTGGGATTAGAACATCTGTAGGGTTTTTATTGTTGTCTGTGTCCCCAATAGGGAGATCCACCGTCTCTATTTGTCCTGATGACCATTATCAATGAAAATAAAAGAAAATCACACATTTTTGGTTGTTGTTAAACTGGATTAGCTGGGAAATGTTCCATTGGGGACACTTGTTCTGGTAACCATGCTGACTCATTCTCTTTAGAGGAATTTCCTCTCACTTCCTGTTATGGCTTTCAGAACAGGAAGTGATAAACCTCCCTTACTTTACTCATCTCACTTACTCTACACATCTCCTCATCTCTCTTTCTCTACACATCTTCCCAATGGGATACAGGTGGCAAAAAAAGAAAAGTTTACAGGTTATAAACCTCAGTTACTCTACAAATCTCCTCATCTCCCTTAAGGTGCCCATACACTGTGCGATTATCTTACGATCGTACGATAATCGCAAAGTGTATGGAAGGCGTGCGGGGCGGGCTTCCGATGATCGCAAGTACGATCTGCCTGTCCAAGATGGGAGATCGTACGTTTTTTAAATTACTTTACAACCCTCGCAAGACAAAAGTCTTGCGAGGGTTGTAAATTGTATGGCCCCCTTTACTCTACACGTCTCCCCAGCCCAGTGCTGGGTGTCATTTTCACAATTGTTTTTGGGGCTTATGCCCATGGCTATATTATATGGATCTGAACGCAGTAGTCCAATTTTAAACGTATTGATGCAGTACACACACAAATGTTTGAGCAAACGTTTACATGTTTATTGTGTTAAAGGACATGACTGCTGCTGCCTAGTGAAGGGGAAACCATTACTAGGGAGCCACGGTGAGGCAGGTGCAGAATTACCTCAGTCTTCCATTATGAATGTCCAAGGTCATTCTACGCCTACTCATTGTTGATGTTTTACAGTTTCTACCACATCTACTCCCTGGCCTTGAGCCATTGAAATGAGTCATTCACGGTCAGCAAGATACGTAGGAATTAGTCACCTGCACACCAGAGGTCCACTTTATCGTTCCGTCTTTACTCGACGTCAGACAAACATGGTATCACATGCAGCTTCAGAACAATTGAATGGTTCCTTCATCAGGCAAAATAGAGGACAACCATTACAAGAACATTGTGCACATATACACACAATAATGTATATACGTGCACAATGTTCTTGTAATGGAACACAATAATGTATTTATGTGTACAATGTTCTTGTAATGGTACACGATAATGTATATATATATGCACAACGTTCTTGTAATGGTACACGATAATGTATATACAGTATGTGCACAAGGTTCCTTTAATGGTACACGATAATGTATATATATGCACAACCATCTTGTAATGGTACACAATAATGTATATACGTGCACAAGGTTCCTTTAATGGTACTTATACTGTATATACACATCTGTATATATAAAAGCAAACATTTTCTTTTTACATTGGAAATCATAAATTTGACTCCATCATTTTTCATTATCAGATATCTCTATCGTGCTAAGAGAAATATTTTAACCAACTTCTGTTTTTTTCTTTGACACTGTGTATGAAAGTTGATTTCATTGTTATACCAATAAACAATATATGTACTACACTAGCTACATATTTCTATTTTTTTTTCTCAATTAAAAACTCTCTGTATCTCTTTTTCATATTGCATTTATGTATTTATTTTATTTAAATAGAATCGTATTCTAAAGGTAAATTTGAATCTGTTAGTGATGACAATGACTCTACAGTTTACAATGCAGGGTTAGAATACCTGTAAAAAATTATTGGCAGAACATGATTCAACCACAAAGGTTAAATTGGGCTAATAGCTGCACCTGTGCATTCCTGCAGTAAGAACGTGCGTATTCTTGCAGCAGGAATCCCAGGTGGGTCCATACAGCTGCTGCCTGTTTATACAGCTGCTGCCTGTTCAAGTGAATGGCAGACTGACAGTGGCCGCATTTGTCCACGGCTGTCTGCATGTAATCCTAATCCTACATGGAACTACTACCTGCAGTTAGGGATGGATAATTGACCTGGATCTGGATCTTTTTATCTGTCAGCGTCCAATAAAATAAAACCCAATGATATTCAAACAGTCTCTACTCTTACTCCATCTTTGCTTACATTGAATGGCTCTTTTGAATGTAAAATAATAAACTGTGGAGCATATGACTTTATGCTACTCTGGAAATATTCATTCAATAACAACCAAGAGATTTTTTAAAGTAATAGTTTGGAAATCGTCCCTCCTCATGCGTGGTCTATTGCCATGTATCTGTAGACTAACTTACATAGGTCACACCATTCACACGCTTAGAGCCAGGTTCAGGGATTACAATCAAACTTATTAGCTCAAGAGAGACCTTTTGGTTAACATGAATTCCCGTTCCTCTCATGGGTAAATGAAGAGCTTAAAATGTACATGTTGCTTAAAGGCAGTTTTTTTTCACTCTTTTGTTTTCAGCATGCTACACTAATCTTTTTATATACTGTTTTACACTGTACATATATGTTTGACATACTTTCATTTGTTATTTTTTTGTCACTTTGTTGCATATTTTTTTTAAATTTGTGTTAATATAGTGACACCTACTGGCCCTATAACTTAAGTACAGGTTTAATATAATTTCTTATCATTAAGATCCAAACAATTCATTAATTGTTCCGAAGATGGTAGTTTGATGTATTATTTATCAGTCTAAGAGTCCTATTTGTCATATCATTTGATTTTGCCTGCATGCATTGTACTTGCTGCTATCGTTCAGAAGTTGTAAATATTTATTATTGTTATTATTATTATATTATTAATATTTGCTTCTACAACAACAGAAATCAACCATGTTGTGATAAAAATTGTGATAAAAGGCTCTTAACCCTGCCAAAAATTACAAGCAATATATTATTATAATTTTTTATTATTATTATTATTATTCTTCAGGATATATGCTATCAACAGTTTGTGCAGTGCCTTACAAAATAAATGTAGACAGTATTGCTACAATATAATTTAAGACAAGAGGGTTAGGAAGACCCTTTTCATGAGAGCTTGCACTCAAAAAGGGAATGGCAAGTGATGCAAAAGGTAACAACTGTGGGGTTAGTTCAAAAAAGTAAAAGTTAAGTAAAAGGCCGGATAGACTTCCCTGAGAAGATCAGTTTTCAGGGGTGGTTTGAGTCCAGTTTTATACATAGCACCCTGGAATGAAGGGAGAGAAGGATAGCTGCGCAATTTATCTTGATGGGAAAGTTGGTGGAGCGGCATGGGGGGTAAATATTAAGAGCTGAGTTTTTAAAAGATTGAATTTTAGGAAGTGTTGTGACATCCATACTGTAACGGATTGTATATATTCTGGTTGACCTTGGTTTTGAGCTTTTTAACAGTTACCATTTCCGTGGGTTACAAATTGCAACCTAACTGTTGTAGGTTATTTATGGAGTCATCTGTGTTCTCTGGACTACAAGTTCACCTCCCCAGTGTGGATTATAGACTACTGCTACCATCTGGACTTATGTTTTGGGAGGGCCCGATTAGGGTTGCCACCTTTTCTTCCAGCGAAACCCAAACACTCTAGCGGCAAATTTTTTGGGGAGAATGAGTTGCGGCTTATTCATATGTAAATAGCATCACCCATTCATATGTAAATATCACAGTCAGGGCTATTTTTAGTGGGGGGCTAGTTGCCCCTATCTTAATTTTGGTTGCCCCTGTCTGCCTGACATTATGTGTCTGGGTTTCAGCTGCCATGAAACCCGGACAGAGGAATCTAAAACCCGGACTGTCCTGGTGAATCCTGAACAGGTGGCAACCCTAGGCCAAACCCGTGGGAGGGGGCTGGGGTTTGCTAGCAGCTGTTGGAAATGGGGACTGTAGGTATACGGGGATATGTGACTGTAGGTGTACGGGTATATGTGACTGTTACAGTTAGTAAATTAGTGATACCCAAGGAGACTGAAGGGGTGCGCTGAGAAGTAGAGAGATAGATTTGCTTGTCATTAGCATAGAGATGGTGTTGGAAGACATGCAATCTTATCAACTGAGCAAGAAGAAGGTGTAGATAAAATAGAAGGGGTCCAAGCACAAAGCCATAGGGACCGCTAGGGAAAGAGGAAGGTGGAGGAGATAGAGTTGTAGGTGACACTGAAGGTGTGCTTAGCAAGGTAGGAGGAGAACCAGGAAAGAGAGTTCTGGAGGCCAAGCAGCTGCTCTGGAATGATTATTTAAAGTTTGAAATATTTTGCTGTAGCAGGAGACAGTTTGTTTGCCGAAGGGCTGGAGAGCGGTAAAATAATAAGTGTCTGCAGCAACAGTGAAGCATGGTGGAGGTTCCTTGCAAGTCTCTGGCTGCCTTTCTGTAAATGGAGTTGGAGATTTGGTCAAGATCAATGGTGTCGTCAATGTTGAGAAATACAAGCAGATACTTATCCATCATTCCATACCATCAGGTAGGTGAGCGATTGGCCCCAAATTTATTCTGCAACAGGACAATGACCCCAAACATAAGGCCAATGTCATTAAGAACTATCTCCAGCGTAAAGAAGAACAAGGAGCCTGGAATTGTTTGTTTGGCCCCACAGAGCCCTGATCTCAACATCATCCAGTCTGTCTGGGATTACTTGAAGAGACAGAAGGATTTGAGGCAGCCTACATCCACAGACATTCTGAGGTTAGTTCTCTAAGATGTTTGGAACAACCTATCTGCCAAGTTCCTTCAAAAACTGTGTGCAAGTGTACCTAGAAGAATCTGTCAACGAAGCTCCTTTGAAGGCAAAGGGTGGTCACACAGAATATTGATTTGATTTGCAATTCTCTTCTGTTCATTTGCTTTTCATTTTGTAAATTGATAAAAAATAAACATTAGAGGCACTCACGGGTCTTGCAGTGGAGATAAGTCAAAGCATCAACATTTTATTATCAACGTTTCAATGGAGCTCAGTCCATCTTTATCAAGATATAAAATTATAAAAACATGTTTATCTCATTAAAAAAATATTACAACACCTACTTTAGAATGTGTATCATGCTACATAACAAAAAACTAGAATATACATTTACATGTAGTAAAAGTAATGGCAAATAAAGAAATTCATGTAACAAATGCAGACAAACTCAATTGCATGCCATCTAGTGGCAGAACTGATAGATGCACCTATACTGATAGATAAATAGCAACCGATACTGGGAGCTTTTCTTGCTACCCCTTTCACACCATCTTCCTAAATTTCAGAATAAACAGGATTACCATATAACTCAGGCAAATAATCTTTGGATAATTCTTTTTATGTTGTCAAACTGAAGGCTATATTCAGTGACATATACAGTACATGTCCTTTTTTTTGGAATTTTGAAAAATGTGTGGAATGTAGATTGCACTACTAGTAGGTTAAGAGGTTGAATGACTATTTAGATAATATAGCTAGTGGTAAAATAACTAATAGGTTTGATTTACTAAAGGAAAATAGGTTGTTCACTTTGCACGGCAATTTGCACTTTGCAGGAGAAGTTTACCCTTAGTTAATGCAGTGACATTTTAGCTTGCCAAGAAAACCCAATCTAATGCACCAGCAACTAGAAAAAAAAACTGTAGTTTTCCTTGCACATCATTGGATGATTAGAAGTCAGCCAATTCTCACCTCATTCACTGAATAAGGGGAAGCTTCCCTTAGTAAGTCAAATGCAGAGTGTCTAGAAATGTTATCAATATACACAATTAAATGTAACTTCTTTAAAGATGCAGTGTATAGAAAAGATTATAATACCAGAAAAGGGTAGAGATCAATTTTCTAAACTATGCAGGGAATTTGGGGGGGGATTTTCACTTAAAATACCAAGGTTCCAGCTGGTTTGAATTCTGAATGGGATGTGTACACTACTATGGATGATGTTACTCCCTCTGAGAGCTGAGATTTGATCATGTGCATTGAAGACTTTTTTCATGTCTTATTTTGATGCCTATCCATCTTCTCAACTTTTTAGATCATTTTTAGATCCATAAGGAACATATCCTTATAATTGGTGTTTTTCCTCTGAATTTAAAATGTGTTCTAATGCTAGATCCTATAGCAGGTTGTAATCTATTGGTTCCGCCACTAGATGGCAAGCTGTGATAGGGATTTGTTGCTTTTGTTACGTGTATCTCTTTTTTTCTTTTTCATTTCTACATTTTATGTATGTATATATTTGGCTGTTTGTTATGTAGCATAATACATGTTCTAACACACATGTTGTAATTACTGTTTATAGGATATGTTTTTAACTTTACATATTTTTGCTTTTGGTATTGAATATGTTTGAACACTGAAGGGGTTAATGATCACATTAGATAAAAGGAGAATTACGGGGAGAGTGAAATACACTCATCCCCATACTTAGAGCTGACGTGTGACACTGAAGCTGTCACACGTCTGCTCTATTGATCGAGAACTGAGTGATCACATACTGCTGATAACTCAGTTCCCGATTTTCTTCCTGCAGAGAGCGGTGACTGTCAGTCACCACTCTCTGCAGGGATTCCCTCCTCCCCTCTCCGTTCCTCCTGTGCTGACTCTAGAGAGGCAGAGCCAGCTGTCAATCAGGTGGCGGGGTGGATTTCCCAACAATATTGTTGGGATCGGCCACAGCATGGCCCTGCTCTGTCAGCATATAGCAAGCCATAGCCCACCATATGGTGAGTTTTGGACCGCAGCAGGACATTAGTATATGTCCTCCTGTGACCCTAGAGAGAACTATGGGCATAAAATGTTGGGCCATAGTTCTCTTTTAACTAATGTTGCTATATAATGCTGAGTGGGTAGTGGTTTTGTTATTAATTGAGAAAACAATGTACCTAGCACGGAGCACATCAAAAGAGGAGCTTTTTCCTGCTGGCTGTTTTAACAAAGGAAGAAAAATATTTTGCATCTCAGTGTGCATTGCTCCTGTTGCTGCTACTATTTACTATTTATTGCTTCTCTCTCTCAGATTTAAGCGGTTAAGGCACGTTTAAATCAGCTTGGTGGCCCTGCAAAATGCCTTAATAGTGATGCCTTAATAGCTTTCAGCCTAAGATTGACAGTAATGACAATTAACCCCTTCGTGACGGGAGACGTACAGTGTACGTCCTGTCACTTTGTGCCTATATGACTGGCCACGTACACTGTACGTGACGAGTTATATCAGGCTTTGTAATGCCGGTATTTGCTGATTCTCAGCATTTAACAGTCATTCATTAATGTCTCAGTATTGAGGCATTAATTAATGAAATAATTAAGCTTTTTGTAAAAGCTTCTTCCTTTCATTAATGAAAGAATGAAGCCGTTACATGCAAATAGAGGACCGCAATTTGCGATCCCGTATTTGACAGCTCAAAATAGCAGAGAGGCAGCAGTGACTCACCTCACCTCTCTGCTATTTGTTTTGACAGCTCGAGAGCCCGATGTTTGGATACATTTCACCAAAGAGATACAATGTATATCTTTTGAGTGAAATGTATCAGTTCTGATCGTCTAGGCACGATCAAAGAGCTTTTAGTGAGATCTGAATCTGACTAAAGTCAGGATCAGTCTCTAAGGTTATTATTAGCTGTTCCTAAGTTTGGATCAGCCTAATAGCCAAAAATAAAATAAAAAAGTTAATTTATCAAGCTGTCATAGTGATTGCTTGATATAAACTGACAAGAAAAAAAAAAGGTTTTTTTTTTTATTTTTATTTTTTTTACAAAGTGTAAAAAAATTAAAATAAAGTGTAAAACAAAATTAGGAAAATATAAATTATATATAAATATATTTTTTATACTATAATTAATATAAAAAAATTCTAAAAAAAAAAAATAATAATCAAAACTTGTGAAAAAAGTGTTTTCTTCTAGTTTTTTTCCTCATTTTTTTTATTTTATTCAAACTAAGTGAGGGGTTAGGTACACATATGTGATATAATTATATAGCCCTATCTGTCCTCTAAAAAACAATATATAATATGTGTGGGTACATTTAGTAAGAAAGTATATTACTGCTGTGGAAGAATCACACAGCAAAAATGTAAAAAATGTGTCAGTCATTTATGAACAGAACCTGAAAACTAGCTCAGTCATGAAGGGGTTAAAGGATAACTGCAGCTTTGACATTTTTTTTTACTGAAAAACCAGGAGACTATCAAATACCAATCCTAAAAATATTAAAACTTGCTACCCTGTTGATGTGATACTTGGTCACTGATTGTTAATCCTGCTCCTTGTATGACCTCCTAAATTACAACTCTCACCCTGCATGTGAATACTTGAAATAAAATATAAGACTGCCTTGTCTGGTAATAATAGACAATTCAGCAAAAATTATATAATCCTCATTATAAGGTTTGCTATCTAACCAGAATGTTGTAGATGTCCCATTCTCCGAATCCTGTATATATTTCCACATTTTCAAGTTCCAAAATAAAATATAGAATCCCTTATATATATCTACTTAGGGGCCCCATTAGATGGCAGTTAGATTCTGTTCTTGTGAGATTTGTAATGGTGACAGAAAAAGATTCCTTTTGGTGTGTGATCTTTTATTGAATCAGCATGAAACAGTGTGTAAGTATTCTTATGTTTGAGCTTCCCAGATGTGACTGAGATAAGCACATCTAAAGAGAAGACTGTTTTTCTACGTCTGGATGCTCTTGTGGGGAACAGCTCACTATTATGTTTAATTTGATCCAATAAAGTGAGCAACAAAAAAAGTCATTGTGGTAAGTTTTTTGAAACAAGTCACTGAGCATTTTTCAGATTGTTTCAAGCAACAGTGTGATGTTAGCACAGTAACATAGTAGGCAAAGTTAATGATATATTAATATTATTAGCATTTCTAAACATCCGATTCATATGCAATTTCCACCTTTGCTGTCCACCATAAATACCTTCTTTGGCAGAGGAGTGTACAACATGTGGACTTGTAAGAAAAATATGTCTCACAGATTGAAAGACATGACGTCCAGATTTAGAGATCTCCAGGAAGGAATGAGCCAAGCCATTTTTAAAATGAATACCACGAAAACCAAGGTCATGTGAGTAAATAATAAGACCAAAGAGTCAATTATCTTGAACAGCATTGAAAGAGATGTGAGAGTGCAGATTTTCTGTTACTTGGGCAGCACTGTAAATAAACACAAAGGTTCCAAAGCTGCTTTTGTCCACCTATAGACAGCCAATAAGGGAATTGTGCCAGCTCAACAGAAAATCAAAGCTGAGAATTTTCCAGAGTTATATTAAATCCATTTTATTCTATGGTTGTGAGATATGGGGTCTAAGGGAAAAAATAGTCCTCAAACTGCAGAGCTTTATAAAGGCATATCTTTGATTAATTGTTAGTTTCTCTTGGCCAGATGGGATCTCCAGTGCTAAACTATGGCCATTAATCAACTAGCCAACAGTTAGCTTGTTGGTTATTTTGTTCTTTAAAACTATTAACCCCTTCATGACTGACGACGTACAGTGTACGTCGCCAGCATCGGGGCTGTTTAAACAGACTCCCGGTGACTTTTGCCGCCGGGAGTCTGTTTAAACTTGTAGAGCCGACTGTCGGCTTTACAACAGAAGCGATCCTGGCGACTTACCTGTCGCCAGATCGCTTCTGCG
>NW_017308429.1:110226-125028 GCF_000935625.1 Nanorana parkeri | reverse complement strand
GAATATTGCGCAACATAAAAATTTTCAACTACCACCATTTTATTCTATAGGGTCTTGGCATTCAGAAAATATATAATGTTGGGGGGTTTTACGTCATTTTCAGGCCTAAAATGTGGAATATAACATGGGTGCAAAAAATTAAAAAAGGGCCTCAGTCATGAAGGGGTTAAAAAACAAATGTGGAACAGCATAGCCCACATACTCCAGAAGAGCAAAGATGCCTCCAAAAGGGGAGGGCATGATTGGAATCTCCAAGTCAAATACTAAAGGAGGCCAAGAGACTTGTAAAGGCACTACTGATGAAAAAAAGAGAAAGGTTAACCAGAAAGAACAGGGCGGGGTGAGAGGATTCATAGCTGCCATACGTTTTACAAAACAAAAAAGGAAAAGGAAATAAGTCACGTAAGACAAGATGTGGACTCATTCTATATCCAAAACAAACTTTTAAACTTGTGGTCACAATACTTTGGCAGATGCTGTTATCTTGTGACAAGACGTTCTATTCTATTTACTCAGTATCTGACCAGGAATTAAATATACAGAGACTTATTACAATTCATTGCGCTTCATAACGGGTAGCAGAGCTGAAATAAAAAGAAGCAGGTATGTGCAGCACACTCAGGTTTAGAACCCCAGTTTGTGATTCCCCTGAGGAAGCTGTAAAGCAATACCCAGGTTGGAACACATTTGTGATTCATTCTGCTGTTTATATGTTGCCTGATGTGAGTATATTAAATAAATTAAGTACACACTTCAGTCTGTCAGTCTGCGCTTTTTAGCTGCTATCCATCTGCAGTTTTCTCCTACATGGTGGGATGTGGGAAAGGGAACTAGCAAGTGGAGAGATGAAGAAGGCTTGCAGAAAAAGTAGTAAACACAAAACACCTACTAATTACTTAAAGGAGAACTATGGGGTTTGGGCTTTTCCCCATAGTTCTCCTTAGGGTAACGGGAGGACACAAACTAGCGTCCTCCCGTCACCATAAGCTCAGTATACCGCGAGCTACAGCTTGCGGTATACTGAGACGCCGCAGCTGAAGCGGATTGCGACAATTATGTCTGGATCCGCCCAGCTGCGTGAGTGACAGCTGGCTCTGCCTATTTAGAGGCAGAGCCAGCTGTACCAGCCCCTCCCCTGTCCGTTCTGCCAGTCAGCGCTGGAGGATCGGAGCGGGGGGAATCCAGCCACTCCCCTGTCACCGCAGAGAGCTGTCAAAGGATCGAGAAGTGAGCAAACACCGGTATGTGTTCGCTCACTTCCCAATCTACTGAGCCGACCTGTGACAGTCTCATTGTCACAGGTCGGCTAGAACTATGAGGTGAGTGAAAAGCACTCACCTCATAGTTCTCCTTTAATCATCACAGGCGACGTTTCGGAACCACAAGGTCCCTTCTTCAGGCAAATAGAGTTTTTCTGTTTTGCCTGAGGAAGGGGCCTTGTGGTTCTGAAACGTCGCCTGTGATGATGTGACACTATAGAAGTCAATAAATATTGACTATTATACACGCCGGAGTGCAAGTGACTTTTCTTTATTTGGACTTGTGGAGGCATCCGCTGTCACTTTAGCATCCACCCTATATCCTTGGGGTTTTTTATCCGTTCAGGAGTGTGATGGGCTCGAATGTTCACTGTATCGCTGAACCAGTCACAGATCACAGATCTTTGTGATCTCTCCACCTGCTCAGTGGCTAAAAGCACGGCACCTGCTGTTGAGGTTTCAACTGGGCCAGTGCAAATATTTTTGCAAAGGTGCATTTTTCTTCCCCCCAAGCGCCCTAATGTCGGCTGCCTATGCAGCCTTACACTAGCGCCAGCCCTGCCCCCCTCCATACATTCCTGTCACACAGCATCCCACCCTTCTGTCATACATTGTACCCTCCCTCCCCATTCATCCCTGTCACACAGAGCCCCCCCCCATGTTCTTCCCTGTGGGGCTCCTCTCACCTGGGGAGTAAAGTTTGGCCAGCTCCTGTGCCCAGTATGCTGGGGACCCACCTCGGGCTGCACTCCCTGCAGGGCTTGACCAGGTCACTCTTGGCCATATGGGCCAGTCAGGGCTCACTGTCACTCCTCCGTGTTTAGTCCTCGCCACTTTCCCGGCCAGCCTATCGAGCAGGCTGCTGTCCCCTGCTCACAACCCGATTGGGGGAGGAACAAAAGGGGCAGGAATCTCCAGCCAATAGACAGGGGAGAGCCTGAAAGACCAGCCAATCATTGCTCTTTCACGTAAGGTAGGCATGTGATACACAGTGGGCGGCTGCCCAAGGACAGAGAGGAGACTGCACCCTTCCAAATCATACTCACCAAACTGTCACACCCACCAAGGCCACGTCCATCTGTCAGTTTGGAGATTCTAGTGCCGGTCCTGGGTTTCGGTGTTGCTCTCGGGGTGATTAGGGTGTGCCCAGGCACACCTGGCACACCCCATGTGCACGCCTATGATCTCATGTTTATTTTACTAATTTGAATAGAGATTTTAGTCCATCATAGGAGCGAGCTTGGAGCGGTGGCTACTTTCCAACACACACAGGGACAAAAAGTAGCCACCCTCCAAAAGGAAGGACAGTGTCACCATGAATTCAGAGATGATTTGAGGATCTACAGCCGAGTGATACACAAATAATATCTAGAAAGGATTGTCACCAGCACACCAAAAGTTTTGAAACAAAAAGTCCTTTATTGACAAATCGCCATCCAATACATTGGATGGCGATTTGTCAATAAAGGACTTTTTGCTTTAAAACTTTTGGTGTGCTGGTGACAATCCTTTCTAGATCTGCATTGTTCACGGGGCCGTCCGTGGTCACTACAAGCACTCACCTGCTTGGCAGGTTTACTACTATTCCGGTAAGGAGTGCAGCTGGTTCTTGACTACATGATACACAAATAAGATACATTTTTATTATTAGTCAAGGTACTTAAATACATTTTTAAGATGTAACTCTTGAGTTTAGTGTCACTATAAATTGATCTGCACTGAAAAATTACATACAGGGTCTCATATTCTCCCCTTTCTTAATATATAATGAAGGGAATTTATCAAAACCGCAGTAGACAAAATCTGGAGCAGATCTGCATGGCAACCAATCAACCTCTCTTTAATTTTCAAGTCTTAACTGAACAAACTGAAGAGAGAAGCTGATTGGTTTCCATGCACATCTGCTCCATATTCTGCCTCCTCCAGTTTTGATAAATTCCCCTTGATATATCTTATATGCCTTAAGCTACAGCAGTTAATTTTCCCACTTTCTGTGTGTAATATGTACATTAAAGCTGTTGATTACACATGTATATATATTTTCAAGTGCAGTTCTTTATTAGTAGTATTACTTCATAACTCATTCATATAAAGATCACAGGGATTTTACTAGTATTTTAAAAAAATAAATACTTGTGTTTTAGCTGATCCAGATAAGCGAAAAATAACAATATTTCTTTGAAGCCCTGAAACATATGACCATAAATAAAAAAAGAGGAAAAATATACTAGCACCAGTGGAGATAATTTTAAACATTTGGCAGCGAGCCAGACACTGCTGAGCTTAATAGTGTACATTTGTGAACAATGCATCGCCTTTGTTGTTTTTCAATCACAAAAAGTTTTGTTTCATCTTCAGAGGAGCCAGTTTTATGAATTCCACCAGTTTTTAAAGATTTTAGTGACACCAGCTTTGATGTGGGACAATTTAGATTTCCTTTTAAATTGATAAAAAAATATCATATGCTTTCTGTCTTAGAGCGATAGGAGTTTTTTTTTCTTTTTTTAATTGTGTTTTACAGGAAAGAAACAAAGGACTTTTGTTTTTAAGATCATGCCATAAAAATTGAGTGGTTTAATTTGGTATGTTGCATAACTACACAATTTTTTAAATTCTTGTTGCTAAATTCAGCTAAATGAGATTAAAAGGATAAGTTCCAGTGAATGTGAGATTTACACTGTGGACAGACTTTCCATTGAAGTTAATGTGGGCTGCAGCACAAGTGCAGGTACAGCTCTGAAGATTTCTGAAGGTTTTAGCCAGATTATGTGAGCAAGTAGCAAAATGAAAGATTTAGGACAGTGGTGCTGTAGGTAACCTATATTAACAGTTCTGGGCAGAGAAGGAGGGACATGAATTTAGAAGGCAGTAAAAGAGTTCATAACACATAGGCACCTCTCCTGTACTTTCAAAATAGGGTTTCAGTCAAACCCTATGAGGAAACCACTTTCTAATACTGTATTACAAAGAAGGCTATGTAGGTCAGTTGAAAGCACTGGGTACAACAATGAGATTTCAAGAGGAAGGCTCCAGGAGCTAATGCAGAAGGGTGCCTAGGACTGAGGAGTGGGAGAAATTGAAAGGGGCATTTCTGGTAGAGCAATAAAAAAGCTTCTGTGTGCCAGCTTACGGAATGAAGATAGTAAGAAGTGTATTCTCTACTAGAAATGTAGTTGCGCATTTAATGCTGACGTAGAATTTAAAATCTGCAACCAAAAGAAACATTAGAGTGAGCTTTTTTCACTAGCAAGACACTAAAGTAATATTGATTAGATTCAGATAGATTAGCTTCAGATTTTGTACTAAATAAATATACCACAAAAAAAGTCACTGATATTCCAATTAATAAATATGTTACGTTAAAAAGTTGTTGTGTCATTTGTATACTGTTAGTTACTATGTTATCCTTCTGTTTATAACTAGGTGGCTATTGCTTGCCTTTCATAACACTTAGCACTTGATGTCTACTCCTTATTATTAATACTGGACTCAAAAGATAGCATGAGAGGTTTACCTTGTGGTATTTCTGGGCATGGTATGTAATTCACCCACCCTTCAATTGCTGGCCTATGACTACTGCCACCATGCCAAGGTTGAGAGGTTGTCTCAGAAAAAGTGAATAGGGTGGGTAGGGTCATATTAGTACCCATTATTCTTCTCAAGGCAATCATTTTTGCATTACTTTTTTTCTATTCTCCTCCCTTAGACCCATGTTACCCACACTTCTCCTGCCATTTCACAACATAGCTCTGAAATTCTCAGACACACATACTACCTCCTGTGTCAAATAGCAATCCTCGCAAGGAAAGAGTGCATGTAAAAAGAAAGCCTGGGTTAGCCCAATGCCCTCAACATCTCCCTTTGGATAAGTGGGGCTATAAGCCTTTGTTATAAATATGATCCTATGTGTATTCTCTTTAAATGCAATATCTGTTAGAGATTGTCCTGTCTATTTAATTTGCCAATATACAAAGGGTTTTTTTTCTATGAAAAAGGAACAAATATATTCATATATTGACAAAAAGTCAAGTTAACTGTCTTCATAGATCAATAGACATGTAAGCTGGTTAAAAATTTGTTTAGTTTCAGATTTTTCTTTCTTTCGGGTTGCAGGTCTGAACGTCATTTTGGTATTAAGATCTTTTGGAATTTCATTTTAGTTTCGGACGGGGTTCTTTGATTAAAGAACATTCATATTTGTCTGCATTCGGCATCATTGGAATTCGGACACTCAGATGCATCCGAGTGTCCGAATTCACAAAACTTTGTCTGAACTTGCATTCGAAATGAAACAAAATTTAATCTGTAGATTAATAAAGAGTAAATTTGCCTTTCCTTTCAGCAGTGCTGCCATAGAAACATGGTCATGTGTTCTCTGCTAAAATGGAGGGCAGATTTCAGATTAGTTGCTCCTACTCACTAGAGGAGATCACCAAGCCAGATACCTAGATGTTTAGTAAAATTAATGTGAATCTCAAGATTCATATGAAAGTGCCATCCCCACTTCAGCAGAATTGTGCTGGGGGTTTGACATTTTTTAACCCATTTATTATATGGTCACATGACCAGTTGCAGCCACATAAGCTGGGAGAAAGCTCAAAGCGGTGGCTGGTTGATAGCAGTGACTGCAGGTCCCTTTGTTGGCATGGGTAGGTAATCTTTGAGATTGCATCTCCCATGACTCCTTGCTGCTGCCATTATTGCAGGGAGTTGAGTGTGGAAGATTAATATACAATGCAGATTCCTGTACCACTCAGAAGAGGGGCAGTGCTGGGCAGGTCTGAGCTGCAGTAGGCAGGATGGATGAATTTGAGCTGTGGGTCATGTGGTAGATGGCTCTAACTTATGGTGGGGGGGAGCTCTGAGTTTAATGAGTGGGACTTTATGGGTCTAAGCTTGGTGACAACTCAGTCCATAGGAGTGTGGGCAGCTTGATGTTGTTGCTTTGTAGTCCACCACAGATCAGCTTGAAGAACGTGCTTTTCCACACTTGCCACATATCTGAAGGAAGTGGAACTATTATACTATTACTGGTAAGATAACCACAAATGTTGTAGGTCTCAGGAATATAATCGTGCTTTAGCACTAAGATTATACATCAAATGCAGCTGTTGCATGTGTGTTCTAGAATGTTTTTTGCCCTTACTTACATTTTAGTTGAAATCACAAACATAAGCCCCTTCAAATGAGTAACAACAAGAAAAATCACAAAGAGTCATTACAGAAAATCCTCCGCAAAAAAATCTGGTTATTATAACAAGGGGCTTTTCTTTGTGTACTCACTTAATTGAACAATTTGTCCTGAGCTAACACATCTGTCTTATTTATTTACTGCAGGTCAGTTAATTGTAATGTAGGCTTTTAAGTATGTGAGCCGCACTGGAAAGAATCTGTCCACTTTATCAGAATAAAGATACTGTGCAAGACACAACTGAAAGTACAGAGAACAAGGGTTGCTTTCTTTAACCATTCATTTGATTTGTTTAATAAATACAAAAGTCACTTAAGGTAACTGGATAAATCTGTGTTTGTACCGTAAATTGTATAATTTAAAGAATTAACAATCAGTGTTCTTGTGATGCGCAATGAACATCACAAGGGGCATTCAGTTAATGCTTATTATGACAGGCACTGAACATCATGCCAGCTCTGCTGATATCTTAGGTTTTTAGTAAGCATGGTTTCAAGGCATGATCATGATACAATCAACTGACAAATACATCATGTTGTGTTTCTTATATATGATTGTAAAATAAAGATGTTCTACCACCAAGTTTTTAGGGGGGCGGATAAAATGCCGTCCCCAAAACAGTTAGGCAGCTGGCGGAGGAGAAGGAGGCGGCGGAGGAGTCGGGTGACGCAGAGGAGGCGGCAGTGGAGGAGGCGGAAGACGCAGAGCAGCAGGACAGGGCGAGGTGCAGCAGCAGGAGAGAGCGGTGCAAGGCCGGGGAGATAAAGGGACGTCAGATCAGGAAGGGGCGGGGCCTGGGTGATGTCGCGTCATAGGAAGCCGGGTCACCGAAGAGCCGTTGGGCTGCAGAGGAGGCCGGGTCCTGCAGCACCTGTCCAGCGGTGGAGGAAGCCGGGAACCAAGCAGCAGGTAAGGGGATCACAATGCTGGTAAAGGGACCCTGCAGAGCCCAGCATGGATTCTGCACAGCCCACCTGAGAGTCTCAGGTGGGCTGCCCAGAATCTGTGGTGGGCTCTAGGGTGGGCACCACCCCGCCTCCTCCTCTACGGGGGTTGCACAGGATCTGTGGTGGGCTCTGCCCACCATAGACCCCACAGATCCCCTCACATATCATGCACAGCCCCCCTGAGACCCTGCAGAGCCTCTCACAGATCCTGCACAGCCCCCCTGAGACCATGCAGTCCGAGTTTTGTCTTGCCTAGGGCAGCCCCAAACCAGAATACACCACTGGCATAGATAGCATTAAACAGTAATGTAATGTAATTATTATTCTCAGAAAGTAAGTCTTTGTTTCTTTGTAGTGTGTCAAATGTATGACTGTGGCTTTGTTGTAGTCTTTGGTAAACCTTTGAGTAATAATAACCTAAATCTAAAAGCTGTATTATTTTGTCTAATACAAGTGCTAAAAGAAATGATATGACGTCACCTACAGCACATAGCACTGACCTATTTCTATGGAAAAGATGGAGTCTTTGTGACTTATATAAGGCCAGCTTAACTAAGGTAAAAATGTAACCTGTGCAAAAAAAAGTTTTTTTTAAGCTATAAAAATGTGAATATGTGTTTAATTTAGTGTAGGTATATGTTCCCCCCAGCCATGCTTTATTTTATTATTTTGTGATTAGTCTTATTGCACTGGTGAGTTTGCTATTAAGGGGTTTGACTGTGATATAACAAAACAGCTGAACACTGTACTGGAAGGGTGCTTTCCTAGCTGTGTTCCTCCCCTGCTAGCAGGCTGTGTGCCTGCTATAAGGCCCTGTGTGCCCGGAGCAATTTTCCTGAAAGTCAGAAAGCTGGAACTGAGCAACACAAGAACCTCCCATTTTAGGTAGAGTTACTCCAGTGGTAACTGTGTGCTCCTGTAGTTGAACCTCACTCTGTGACTGTCAGCAATAGAAGCTGTAGGAGTTCTGAACGGGAATTTGGTATTCCATCTTTTCATCCTTTTCATTCAACTACTGCAATAAAGTTGTTGAAAAGCATTTAGGGACAGGACAGATTAAAGTGTGTATGCCTAGGGACAGGGAATTCTTGAAAGCGGGTACCACTTACAAAACCCAAGGCCCTTCTGAGTGGAGACACTGTTAAGAGAGAACTCCCAACCTACCACTTATTAAAGGCTCAGATTTCCTTGTTTGCCCAGGTGCTGCAGAGAAAGTTGATGTAAACTGCCAGGAAAGGGTCAACTCACATGACCCTGCTGCCCGAAATAGGGTTACATTAGCTTCCTGAAATCCCCTGTTTAGCAGCACATGGACTAGGGCTAAATCACTCCAAGCAATCAGGGCTCTACTGCTTTTGCACTGTGCTTCCGGTATTAAACTGTAATAATTCTGTTATCTAATATTAAATGGGTGATTTCCATTACCTGTGGTAAAGCTGTGCACACAAGGGATGGGATTAGCTTTAAGAGTGAGCTATTACATAAACATGGGCCATATAATAGCCATCCTGATTATCATCTATCTCTAGAATTTTGCTTTAAGTGCCTGAGTTTCTAATCCCGCCAAGGATACATTTGCATGATGCTTGTACTGTATACTTCCCTCATGTGTTGGTGGGTTTTCTCCAACAAGCCTAAAGCATATTGGTAGGTTAATTGCTCCCACCAAAATCTGTCTTTAGTGCATGTATGTGTATATTAAATTAGTAGGAATGTTAGATTGTAAGCTCTTTAGGGGAAGTGATTATTGTGACTGTTTTAATTTTCTGTATAAAGATCTTTAAATATGTAAATAAATACAGAAATAATGAGACTGTTATATCATAATATGGTTAGATTTTTCAGAGAAAGAGCTGTTAACAAAGCAAGAGTAGTTCTCCTCTGAGATACACTGACATTTGTTGTCTTCTTGGAAAAATGATAATGTGTACCCGCATTTGTCCTTGTTTTATTAATTGAATACAATACCGAAATAACAGCAGTACTTGAACAGGCTGACATAGCATATATCATGTGGTTTGCACATGTGCTCAGTTTAGAATTTAAAAAGTTCTTAAGGCAATAAGAGAATGCTGTTAGTTTATTATTATCATCACTGACACGCAAAATCTGTGTTTATTTGTTAACTAATCCTGCTCCAGTTTCTTATGAAGAAGGAGAAGGCAAATTATAAATAATCAAGAATTTATATATATTCTCTGCAACATTTTGATAACTACGGCACATGTGTGAACACAAGCAAATCTGATGATCAACAGATGCTGCTCAGATATCAGATGGAAGGTGCATGCTTTACACTTCTATTTTATTCGGTGTCCCTAGTAGTGCAAAACACTATATGTCTGCCTCTCTGTGACCAAGTTTGTGCTCAGAGAAATATGGGGGCTGATCCAATGGTGTTAATGCCTTCTGAGCCACTAACGGTGAGCAAGTATGCACGGCAAACTAGAATTTTCAGAAAGAATTTAAAAATTGGAGTTAACATTAGATCAGGTTTCTTTTAAAGATCAGAGTGTCCAACAATTTAATCCATTAGGGTGATCTCACAATGAAAATGTATTATTCACAAGGATATTAAAGTCAAAAGGGTTTTATACTATTTCAAATGATGATTAGATCACTTACAATGGGTGTTGCTCCTTGATGTTTAAAAGTTTAGCTTCCAGCAATATCAGCTGGTCCCTGAGCACTGGCTCTAATTTCCTGCTTTAAGGTGGATCTTGTACTGGACAGAAAGTTCAGAAAAGTGGAGGTAAGAGAGTTGGAGAAAACTGTTTGGGAACATGATGGCTATAAGCAGTTGGGGTAAAAATATAAGGTAATACTTTGCTGGGCTATGTAGAGTATATACTGTATGTTTGATCTGGATCCATTACTGAAAAATCAACTTAATGAAACTAATCTTAAATAAGGCTGATTATTTTTTTTAGGCTGAAAGGTGTTCAAATTGCTAGAAAATTGTCAGTTGTCATATGTGGCCAGCAAAATGCATGTGCTCTGGTGAACACTAATTGGCCAGTCTATGGTGTAATACACTGTGGTGAACACTTGGTGGCACTAATAGGTTAATAAGTATAATGTTATGCCAAGGCTTCCCGGTAGGAATGTGTGGCTAAAGTAACCATATTTTCTTGTTAGATGTTCAACAGTACATTCTTGATGCATATCTCTGGTCTCCAGATACTAAGCACAGAAAACACTTACTAAAACACTACATATGGATCTTGTCTGACATAATTTTAAACAATAGACTTTCTATTCTCGCCACAGCTATGACAGCGCTTTACAGAGATCTTCTGTGTCCTGCTACAGCCGCTGTACTGAGCAACTTCCCCACTGCAGTTTAATACAGGCGGTCCCTTGCTTGGCACAGCGGCCATTCAGCAAATGCCTAGATTACTAGGCATTCTGTAATTGGATGAGGAGTGGTTACATGACGTGTTGGGGAAGTCACTCAGCATAGCAGCTGTAGCAGCAGATAATGCACCACTTTGCGCAGACAATTGTTGCAATTACAAATGTTTAGGCATTCTCATGTTTATTTATTTTGTTTGTATTGTTATGACACAAAAAAGTGGAGAAAAAAAAAAGCCAGATCTGACACATTCCACAGAAAAATTCAAAAAATGGACTGGACAAAATTATTAGCACCTTCTCCAAATTGCCGGATAATAATTGCATTCCAAGTTTTTGTGAAAAAGCATGGACAATCTCAAGGTTTCAAGTCCATCTCCAGAGATCTTAATGTTCATGTGTCCACTGTGCACAACATTGTCAAGAAGTTTACAGCCCATGGCACTGTAGCTAATCTCCCTGGACGTGGATGAAGGAGAACAATTGATCAAAGATTGCAACGAAGGATTGTTCGAATGGTGGACAAAGACCCTCGATCAACTTCTAGACAATTTCAAGCTGACCTTCAGGCACAGGGTACAACTGTGTCAGCTCGCACTATACGCCACCATCTGAATGAAAAGGGACGCTATAGTAGTAGACCCAGGAGGACCCCACTGCTGACACAGAAACATAAAAAAGCCAGTTTGGAGTTTGCCAAAACGTACCTGAGGAAGCCAAAATCCTTTTGGGAGAATGTACTGTGGACAGATGAAACAAAATTACAGCTTTTCGGTAAAGCCCATCATTCTACTGTTTTCTTCTTTAAAGAAAAAAATACATTCCCTACAGTCAAACATGGCGGAGGTTCACTGATGTTTCGGTGGTTGCTTTGCTGCTTCAGGCACTGGATGTCTTGACTGTATGCATGGCATTATGAAATCTGAAGACTACCAAAGAATTCTGGGGTGCAATGTAGGGCGCAGTGTCAGAAAGTTGGGTCTCCATCAGAGGTCATGGGTCTTAGAGCAGGACAATGACCCAATGCACAGGGCAAAACGCACCCAGAAATGGTTTCAGACAAAGTTCTAGAGAGTATTGGACTAGCCAGCAATGAGTCCAGATCTGAATCCCATAGAGCACCTGTGGAGAGATCTCAAAACAGCAGTTGGGAAAAGGAACCCTTTCAATCTGAGAGACTTGAGCAGTTGGCAAAAAAAGAGTGCTCCAAAATTCCTGTAGAGAGGTGTAAGAAATTCATTGATGGTTACAGGAATCAATTGATTTTAGTTATTTTTTTCCAAGGGCTATGCTACCAAATATTAATTGAGGGTGCCAATTATTTTGTCCAGTCCATTTTTGGAATTTTTGCGTGAAATGTGTCAGATTTGGCTTATTTTTCTCTCCACTTTTTTTGTGTCATACCAATACAAACAAAAGAAATAAACATGCAAATGCCTAAACATTTGTAATTGCAATCATTTTCTGCGCAAAGTGGTGCATTATCTGACAGAAATGCAGGGGTGTCAATATTTTTGTAAATCATGTAATTATAGCTGGAGTTCAGCTTAATTATTTTTAACTTTTTTCCCACTCTGTTCATCATGACTTGCTTCAGGATCACCATGCACCTGTACAGCAACAGATCACATATAATAATGATATACTGTATTGCTTACTGTTATCCGCAACCAATACATGACTATTGCAGTGATTTGTTGCCTACTGCAGATGAAGCTAGTATAATCTACATATATAGTCAAGTTTTATCTTGTCTGAAGCTCTTCTTGATGTCAAACCATAATTTGAAAACCGAGGTGCAGAATCCCAAGAATACCAGTTGTAAATCTTCCACTGGGTTAGGAAAACTGCAATCTCATTGGTTAGTGTTATTTTTTACTGAATTTATATTGGCATTCTAAAGTTATGGTAATCTGTGTCCGGCAGACTGCAGGGTCTCAGGGGGTCTATGCAGGTTATGTGGGGAGCTTTGCAGGATCCGTAGGGTGCTCTGCCGGCCGTAAAGCCCACCACAGATCCTGCACAGCCCCTCTGAGATCCGGTAGACTTCAGGGTCTCATGGGGGCTTTGCAGGATCTGCCCAGGTGAGTGTCGCTCAGTGTGAATGGGGCCTTAATGTTTGAATATGCGGGTTTCTCTATTTTGCCTGAGGCAGTGATGTTGAACGTTTCTTAAACCCGAGCGCCCAAACTGCAATACTAAACTTAGCGCTGGCACTTTGAGATAAATGTGTCGCAGTTTGGGCACTCGGGTTCAAAAAGATTCGCCATCACTGGCCTATACAGTATATCACACAGTATATCATCATCATCAGAGATGATCCCACTGATGGAATCTTTTTTCAGCCAATGGGAACCATCTACATAACTAGAAAGTGATGGTGATACTTGAAAAAGGACCCGCTAACTTTAAGTGCAAAAGAAAGATAACTCTGGGCCACGCATGTTACGGAACCACATATTCAGGTAAGGCCATTTTTTTTTTTACTTGAATGGGAAAATTACCAACAATCATGTCTCTGTTAAGTCTGATTATCTAATCATGTTAATTATGTCTAATCATGGCTTTCTACTATCATGCATTGTAATTCTATCAATCATGTTATTCACACATATATGAAGGACAGAACAGAAATGGAGTGAGCGGGGGCGTGGCTTCGGCGGCAACGGAGATGGCCGCTTAAATAAAATCCAAAACACAAATTAATTACATAAAGAAAAATGCGACTGACATCAAATACTCCCCACCTGATATAGCCTCCTGCTTCCAGGAATACTACACCACACTCTATAACATAGGTACCAAGCCTCCCCCGACAGAGAACACAAACCGACTGGACGACATCTCCTCCTTCCTCACGAAAGCCAACATACCTAAAATTGATGCCTCGGTCCTCGCTACCCTCGACAGACCCCTAACACTAGAAGAGATACAGGCTTCCGTCAAACAATCCAAACCAGGCAAGAGCCCAGGCCCGGATGGCCTCACCACCCAATATTACAAAACATTTTCGGAAACCCTATTGACCCATCTACGCCAAGCGTACAATTCCCTGAACGCGACCACCCACCAAACATCTCGAGGCCCACATTACCGTAATCCCAAAAGAGGGTAAGGACCCTCAACTCTGTACTAGCTGTAGGCCTATCTCCTTACTGAACGTGGATCTGAAGATCTTTGCGAGGGCCCTGTCGAATCGCCTTCTCGTGCTTCTGCCTGACCTGATATCCACCAACCAAGTGGGGTTCATACCGGGCAGAGAAGCTAAGGACAGCACCTTGAGAGCCCTCAATCTCATCCATTGGACACAGCAGCAGAAACTAGAGACACTGGTGCTGTCTACGGACGCGGAGAAGGCATTCGACAGGGTGTCGTGGGACTTTATGTTTCAGGTCCTCCGCCATATAGGACTGCCAGACCGTATGCTACATTGGATAGGAGCTATATATTCGTGCCCTAGGGCCAGGGTGAGGACGATGGGCTGCCTATCAGACAGCTTCCCGATCACAAATGGGACCCGCCAGGGCTGTCCGCTCTCACCCACGCTCTTTGTATTGACCCTGGAACCGTTTATCAGATTGGTTCAAGCAGATACTTCTATAAACGGCATCAAGATAGGGGAGATGGAACACAAAACAATGGCATACGCAGGCGACTTACTCTTCTTTCTCTCCAGTCCCCTATCCTCATTGCCGAGCCTAATGTCTCTATTCGATTCATATAGCTCACTATCCAATCTTAAAATAAACTTTGCCAAATCAGAGATCATGCCACTCAACCTACCCCACACTACTACACTCCGCCTCCAATCGTCCTTCCCCTTTGCATGGCGCCCCACCCATCTGCAGTACCTAGGCATCAAACTGACCTCGGACTTGTCCCTCCTCTATGACACGAACTACGCGACCCTACGAGACTCCATCCATAGCGATCTTAAAACCTGGCGAACGCACACCATTTCATGGTTTGGTCGCGCGGCCCTACTGAAGATGAATATACTCCCCAAACTCTTATACCTCTTTCAGACCATACCCATTAAACTACCGCGCTC
>NW_017308429.1:56886-109601 GCF_000935625.1 Nanorana parkeri | reverse complement strand
CCCCCCCACTCCCCCCATACCCTGGTCCCATCCACCTCTCCCCAGTCCACCCAACTCTACTCTTCGCACAACGAGCTCCCTCTATCCCGACTTTTAGGTGTCATGGACACATTTGCGAATAGGTACGGCACAGGGCACACGACTCAGCGCCTACGCGACCTTAAAGTTAATTCAAAGCAATCTCACACACAGGCGCCTCACCACTGCACCTTCCTGGTTATGTGTGACCCGAGTCCTTAAGAAGATCACGCCTGCTCGACATTTATAGTCTGTGAACACTTGTATGTACTGCTCGTTGCCTCTTTCTTACCCATATTGTTTCTCCCGGCCAGAAGGCCGGCCAGATGTTTGTTTTGATGTACATGTACATAACTGTAGCCTGACACTGTAACATCATGTATGCATGTTTAATTTCTGAAAATTCAATAAAACATTTACAAAAAAAAAAGAAATGGAGTGAGCTTTTCAGGGAGATATACAATCACGTTGTCATTTTTTACAAAATCAATTCAATCATTTTATTAATTTAATACAAATAAATAATATATTTTTAGAAATGTATTGGTCTGGAAGTTGTCATTAAGATGCCTACAAAACCCCAGCTTTCCTTCTTTTTTTCTAAACCCTGTTTATTGCCCAGTTATCATTCACTTATCTGTATGAAAAAAATTATATTTTATTTTCTCCTTTTTAATTTTCTCCCAGTTCTCACCTGCCTCAGTCAGTCCTCGCCTCGTGCCAGTCTGCCTCAGTTGCCTTTCTTTCCGGATGTCCTGGACGTGAGTGAGGCACCCGTACGCACAGCCTCACTCACGTCCTCCAGTGAAGCCCGTGTGACACTTACATGTCACGCTATGCGGGCGGGGGCCGGGGGAGGAGCTTTAGGATGCGATCGTGCAGATCGCATAGTACAATACGTTATGGCATTGCCGTATGCGGCCGCTGCCATAACGTATTATATTATGCGATCCGATCGGCAATTTTCTGCGGGCAGCGCAGCGGGCTCAAGGGGCAGATGCTTTGGGCCCCACAACCTTGATTGGGCCGGGGCAAGTGCCCTCTTTGCCCCGCGGTAAAGACGGCCCTGATCTGTGTGTGGCTACATAAAGTTTAATTGTAATGTATTCTCATGAACTCAGACATGCAAGGTAAGGATCACACTTCTACACAAAATTTAATAATGACCCACAAGTTTGCAATCATTTTACCCAGAGAAGCAGGTTGATGCCATGTCTAATTCTGGTTTCCATTCGGGATTTGACAGGTGGTTCTTTCAGAATTTAAATATTTACACAAGATATGATATGATACATCACTGAATTTTTTTATTCCATTAAACTGCCCTCCTTGAATTCAGCACAAAGACCATCTTTCCTGTAAAAACTCCCACTGCCAAACTGCCCAGATTAATAAGACTGTTTACTTTTTTCTGTTTAGGTTCCGGCTGACCTATCCATATCATGTTATTTTTTAAAAAGAAAACACCATATGTAGCAGAAATTAAAATTAATATATTTGTTTTTATTCTGTACGTGCTTTTTAGCTCTACTTTTAAAATAATCATACAGTATACAGTCAGATAAGGACACCAACCAAACAGTATACTGTACATTAATCAGCTTTATTCTAAGCAGAGGCATCATAGGTTTGCAAGCGTTCAAGCCTGGAGACTGCGGTCTTTGCCAATGTCCTTGTATAAACAAAAAAATATTTTTACACCAATCAAGGATCTTTCATTGGTGCAGTGGGTAAGACGATTATGCCTTAAAGCCAGCAAGACCACAACCACATATTTGTGTCACTACTTCATGACCAGAATTCTGGGGTTCTTGCACAGGCACTGTAACATAAATGAACCCATTCTTCACAAATTTCCTGCTGTAGAGGACCCTCAGTGTCGCTGAGGATATCAAATGTCCTTAAACAATCTCCCCCCACTCACACACAATTACTGGCGTTTCAGAGGGGTAAAACATACCCTTAGAAGCCTGCCCCATGTCTTCCTCCTCCTCACTTTTAGCACCCTAATGCTCCTTCTCCTCTTACTCCTGATGCCTCTCAGATTCTGTAGGCCCTGAAACACCAGGAAGTCACCCTCTTCCTCCTCCTTCTTTGCCTCTATTGCCCAGTCTATTACACCACATAGTGTGTGCTCTAGCAGGTACACCAAAGGAATTGTGGCAATGATGCCCGCCTGGTTGCAGCTTACCATTGTTGTTGCCTCTATGGATGTTGAAAAGATAGTACACACATTCTAAAAAGGACACCCGATTCCCAGAGTCTTCCTTATGATGGTCCCCATCAAGTGCATTTAAGCCAGGTAAACACTGTTTGTATATGACTAACTGAAGTGGCCAGACTTTCTTCTGGTATGCCGCAAGATATCATTTAAGCAAGGGTATACAACTAGGAACCACTGCACCACCAGGACATGTGCCAGGCAAGGTATTAGTGTGAACTTTGCCCGCTGAAGGGCAGAAAGCAGGCCTTTGAAGAGCTGACAGAATCACTGGCCCAGTATGATGATAGTAGTAGGATGATAGGGATACCAACTGCAAAACAGCGTGGTGGTTTTTTAGCTGGGCCGTTGCAAAAGCTCCTAGTAGCTTATTGAGGGCTGGTGGTTCTAAAGGGTCACCAGATAAGGTGATTGAGGGGGTAGAAGTGACTGAGCAGCCAATATCAGCAAGGTACAGGACACAGTGCGGCACCATCAGCTCCAGCAATGTGCCCCCATCCTGCACCCTTCCCAGCCACCAGAAACTTTACCCAGTGCTCCATAAAGGAAATGCAACATCCTGGCCTATGCTTGCTGGACCACGTGTCTGTGTTCATGTGGACCTTGCCACTGACCGCATGGTCCAGTGACACAAAACATGCTTACCTTTCACATGCTGGTGGAGGGCAGGGATAGCCTTCTGGGCAAATAAATGGCATATGGGTACCTGCTACTGTGGTGCAGCACAGGCCGCAAAGTCACCGAATGGGACTGACTTCACCAGCTGAAATGGGAAAAGCTGTTCATACAGCAAGTTTGCCAAGCTAGCATTGAAACATTGGGTGACTGGGTGACAATTTTTTTCCACTGCAGCAGCTGGGGAAAAGACTGGTCAAAGATCCTGCTGAAGATGAAGGTTAGGGGTTAGGAGACTCAGGGTTCAAGCCTACGCTTGCCTGTACTCTGCAAGACTTTATGCTGGCCTTCTTCCCAACTTGATGTGCTGTAGATGTTGCAGTGGATGCAGACAGACATTCTTGTGGAGTGGGGGGACAGGTGGAAAGGGAGGAGCAAGGAAGAAAGAGTGCAGGCCTTTTTCTGCTGACCAGTATCATTCATGTGCTACTGCTAGAGTCATGTGTATACCCATGCATGTGGTACCCAAATGATTTATTTGCTATGCTTGATATGCTCTAGGCAGAGGCTGCAAATGTGCTGCTCTGCATTCGGGAGGAGCATAAGTAAGGCTTAGTTAGTAGACATGTGCACTGCCAAAAAATGTGTTTAGTTTCGTTTCGTTTTAAATTCGGATTTGTGTTAATTCGTTTTTCGGGATTCGGGTGTGAAAGTCAATTCGGATTCGGAATTCGGATTCGGAATTCGGATTCGGACGAAATTCGGTAGGTCGAAACGTTTGTTTCGTTTTCTGTTCTTATTCGTTTCTTATTCGTTTCGTTCATTCGTGACATTTGAGGGGGAAAAAATATTTTTCTCCTTCTCTAATGTCACTTTGCTCCAACGAACAAAACGAATAAGAAACGAATAAGAAACGAAAACGATACGAACGTTCGAACTACCGCTACCGAATTTCGGAAATAGAAATTCGTATTCGTTTGCATTCGTTATGTCTGTAATTCGGAATTCGGATACATCCGAATGTCCGATTTCCGAAAATTCGTCCGAATTTCGATTCGGAACGAAACGAATCGCACATGTCTATTAGTTAGCCACTTCACAGAATCTTCTGCATTGTCTGGCTGTATAGTATGCACACTGCCAGGTAGAAAAGTCAGACGTGCCTTGCCTCTCAAACATGCGGCTCAGTCGCCGCTTTGTCCTTCTGATTCAGAACCTGCTCTCCCCCTACTAGCTGCACGCCTGTCTCTCCATTTAGGCTTCCGAGACATGATCAATACAAGGGATTGCCTAACTTTATTAGCAGCTATAGTAATAAGGGGATTGAAGATGTGGTTCTTTGGTGCACTAAACTGTACCACACCAGTATGTGGTGATGTGCTGCAAACAAAGGGCAGCTTTGCCTTTGTCAGCAACAAGTTCACACTGCTGACTCTAAAAAAACTCCTAAGACACTAACATAATTACAATAACATAAATATACAAAATGTAAGGGGGGAAGGAACAGCAGCTAAACAGGGGGTACACTACACAGCACATAGCCCACCACCCAGCAATTGACCAGCATGTAGCATAATACAGAAATATATAGCACTGTACAGCTCTGTATATAGTACTGTAAAGTAATGTATAGCAGTAACTATCTTTTCCTAAAAATACTTTCTCAACAGTTTCTATCTGCTACAGCTCTCCACACACAGTGACAGAAAGCTGCTGGGAACCCTAACTTTTATAAGGAGGGGCCGACATGTAAGGAAAACACCATTATCTGACCTTCTAAGCCCCCGACCACAGTTTAAAGGCCAGAAGGTGAATTATTGGTAATTCTTGCTATGGCATTGAATAATCCCATTAGTTTGCTATTTTGTTGAACTACAAAGGACTTGAATTCATGTCAAACTCATGGTTAACCTGAACCCATACCATCCTTATTCTTGAACAATCAACATCTACCTTGACACATTACATGGTGATTGGATTGGGGCGTGTGGAGTTACCTGTGTGGGTACAAATGCTGGGGAATGTTCCTGACACTCATCAGAACTGAAGAAGTTGCTGGCATAAGCTGTGAAATGTCAGAACATTACAGAACAAGTGTCAGAACATTACAGAACAAGTGCTGTTGCATGTGACTAACTACTACTAGCTTTACTGTGACCTATATAAATGAGAACCTTCATAGACATATGCAGCTTTATCTTGACAACATGTGTTTATTTATAGCCATATATAGGTTATAGAAGTTTCTTCACTAAGTAGATGTGATCACTGTCTTGTCAGAATTAAAAGTAAATTAAAAAATCCAAATGACTGACATTTGTTTTAATAATACCCTTGATTTTACCTTTTCATCCTTGAAGCAGCTTGGTGCTGTTGATCTCTTGCAGCTTTTAGTAGCCACGTTCTAACTACATTCATGCAATCCAGAGATGGCTGCATGGCATTTCTTAGGGTGGGTTAACTGATGGTGACAACAGCAGACCAGTTCTGCATTATGTATGTTGAAATTGCAACTTATGACAAGAGGTACAATGCAGGAGCACAACTGGACTATGGGAAAAGAGTGTTGTCACCCTATAACATGAAGTTCTGAGTCCCGAACAATTACTTTAAAGCAGACCTGCACCCTTCCTGCCCAATTTGAATCTACTACTTTTACACAATCACAGAACATTTATCTTTTTTAAATGCCTTCTTTTATTCCCCCTGCCCATGAATTTCTGTTTTCTCACCTCGGCGCCAATGAAGTATTCCCCGCTGCCACAACGAGGCAATCCTCAGGATATGCGGATGCTCCATGTCATGTCATAAGGGAGGCAGCTGTCTCTTCCTGGTACTTGCAGGCTCCCAATGACATTAGAAAATGAGAGGGAAGCCCAGAACTAGGTGTGTAGCTGTGGAGCTGCAGATTTCTACAGAACACAGCTGAATTTGCTAGGCATGAGAGTATGTTTTTTGTGAAAAAACACACATGGGGGGTGAAGTTCTTCTTTAATGACAGGTTCACAAAGTTATTATTCTAATGGAAGCAGCTTTAAAAATATTGAACATGACTTTTGAAAGTACAATAACATTTGAAAGCTGTTTGAGATTTGAGTGATTTGGCTTACTAATATACTTTAATCAGCCTCAGAACTTGTAATTCATACATGTCAATAATTACAGGATGTGTTGGCAATCACTTCATCTAGGTTCCAGAGGCTCCATTCTTATGGGGTTTTTGCATATAGTAAGCTTTTTCAGTTACTACTTTTTGCAAGCTTGTACAGTCTTATTTCTTTGGCAGTAAAACACACTCTTTCCAGTAAAGTCAAGCTATGCTAATTTTTTGAGATGCACGTATATTTTTTATTTTCTGTTCCATCCTGTGAATTATTACAATTTCTCTTTGCCAGATGGGCTCTGTCAACTAAACATGTTCTAGCAAATTTTTTGTCTTAATTCCCCTCACACATAGTTGGGTGTTCAACGTGAACCTTATTTAATAATATTCACTTTGCTAAGTGAACAAAGTGAACCGTCTTTACCCCTTTAGTAAATTAATCCCAATGATAATCCTTCAAGTTAGCTGAAGTGGCCTTCATTGATCATCTTAAATATGTGGATACCTTTAAATTAATTTCAGAGTGGCAGATTTTCAAGAACGAATGACAGTTATGATAAAAGTACCAAATGGATGAATAAATGAAGTCAGCAGTACCCCACCGAGAGAATGTGTTTGTCTACATTGCTGAAGTGTGATTTCATGAAACCTGGAAATCGAAACCATTTGTTATCCATAAGATGTGAAAAACAGAAAAACTGCAAACCTACAGGAGGCCTATCTATAGAAATAATACTGATGAAGGCATTCTATGTGCTCAATAATTAGAACATTCTGCACTGCATTTACACAAGCCTAATATTTATGGATATTCTTGTTCATAAACAGATTAATGTAATGAACTGAGCAAGGTAATGGCAATAGAATGGCTGCATTACATGGCTCTTTTCAAGCCTTGACATGAAAATTGTCCGAGTATTGTTGACCTTTCTAACCAAACCGGAAACACTATCTGCCTGTCTCAAGAAAAGTAAAATTCTAGACACCTAATTAAAAAAGAGCTCAGCAGTTTTTGATCATGTATATACACATGTGTATCACAATTGTTTTTTAATGTTAGGAGAAGCCAGTTGGAAATATTTATTCGAGATTCTGAGATGTAAATTATGAGAAAGATGAGATTAGAGTATAAGTTAATGTGTGATCTGTTTTTTATTCCTACGAATCTTGTAACAATTTCAAATATATATCTATGAATGTTCTGAAAAACTCTTAAAGCCCAACTCCAACTTAAAAAAGTAGTTGCCCTGAGCAAATAAAAATAAAGAAAGTGGCTCTGGCTGCAATATTTTCCTTATCTCCAGCGTTGTCCCTCTTAGACTTACAGCTCTGCGAACCTGCAACAGTCCTCTTCTGGGTTGAATGACACCCAGCATCATTTAGTGAGTCCAGGGCTTCATGGACCTATCCCCTTGGTGGGCATCATAATTCTGGCCCGGGCTCACAGAAAAATGCTGCAGAGAATGTTGTCATCATCTGCCATTCTCTGCAGCATTCAGGACTCTGTACCACCAGAGGAAGAAGAAGAGAATGACCCGTGATGTCATGTGACTAGGCAGGGACCACATCAAAAAACAAAGAAACATAGATGGCAAGGAGGGCTCCAAGGGCGCAAAACCTTTTTTGAAAAAAGGAGAAACATTAGAACCTTGGTCAGATGTTACTTGTGCCCCAGTTTAGGAGATTTAGTCTCACTTCCTGTCCTGGTGACCACACAAAAAAAGAACCCTTCTGAGTCTACAAAAACATGTTCTATTCTTGTTTATGTAAAAGCTTAACAAAGTTGTCTATTTTACAAACTATTCCAGTATCCAAACGAATGCATAGATTTGTTTCCCACTAATGAACATATCTACTTTATTATATTAGTTTATAATACATTCTACCAATTGCCCAAATATGTGGACGATACCCCTAATGTTTCCTACACCAAGAAAAATATGAAATGTACTACCGGTTATGACCAGTAAGTGGGTAATTGATACAACTATCATGATTTGAAAAAATCTTCACATTTTTCACTGTGGACAAATTCTAAACACAAAATGTTAAATATTTGAGAAAAGGAAAAATCTCAAAACAATGAACATTCATGGATTAAAAATATTGGCCTGGTAAAAAATGAAAACATCAGGAATGGACAGCAGCAGCATCTTTCATATTTTAGTTGTTTGAGATTAAGCGCTATTGCCATATCTGTCTGTACATGTAGTGAGAATAAAGCACAGGCCAAACCTGAATTATACATGGATGTTAACATATCAGGTTTTTCAATTTAGAGAGGCCAATCTATCACTCTTCAAAATGAGTTAGAAGATGTTCTCTGATCTATAATGTTGTGGAATGTGAATCAGACAAACATGCCCTTAAGGTAATGACCACCTGTTAGCTCGAGACCTTTTACAGTGGACCTTAGAAAACCACAGAATAGTTACTACATCTCCTATTACCATTACGTAATGTTTACCAAACACTGACCTTTTTAGCTTTTTATCAACTCTTTATCTACCACTATACATTTAAATGAGGTTGACTTTATTTGTACATTTATTTTTCCCTCTTTGTAAGAGCCCTTTACAATAACACACTAACATTTACTGGTCCAACGAGAATGGCATTTTTAGTGCATTTACTTGGCGGAAAGAGGCATACTTTTATGACTGCACAATGTCAAACAACGGTGGCATGAATTATCTCTATTAGCACATAATTTTGGTGTGAACAGTACCATCAACTGTAAAGGAGAAGTAGCTTTTTAATGTGGATTCCCTGCAGCCTGTCAATGTTGGCAAACACAGTAGAGTAATCATGGAAAGTGCAACATAAATATATAGGGCATTCTTTTATGATTAGTGCCAGATCAGATGCTTCAGTGTAAAACTCTTTTTCTATATTTAATATTTTTCCACTTTGATTACTTTATTTTAGTTACAGATCTACCCTCTCAGGGTGATGGAATGAATGGGACATACTGGTAAGGAAATATTTGATGAGGAAAAGCAAAGACAACTTGTGATGTAGTAAGCTCAGTAAACAATAGCAAAAAAAATAAGATTTCACAGTTCATTATTTTAGAACACGTGAAACAATGAGAAATGTTTTCTGACTTGTAGCTCTGGGTTAGTACGTTTGCACATTATTTTTCCCCTCAATAATTGAGATAGTTGATAATGTCTAATTGTTGAAAAATGTTTTTAATGAGGTGATTGTGTAACAGAGGTTAAATGATTATCAATTCAATCTGCTTATCAGTATAAAATTAACTAAATGCTATAAAAATATAGCCAAAACAACAAGAGTGTGTGGCACAGTTTGCTTGTGAATGTATGAGTGGAATCATTTTTAAATGAGTAAATCAATTTCCTAACTAGTTGGAACATTTGTGGGGGGTTTTTTTGCATTTAGTATTTTTAATATAGAAATTGGCACTATCATGTAGTTTTGCTATATGTTAAAACAAATAAAAAAGACACACAGCAATTAGGAAAATAACCTATTTGGTGGAATTCCCCAGGGCAAATCATAAAGATCACAGGACTATGTTAAAAGGTTGCGGTTTAATTTTCAAAGCGTTTACCTTCTGCTATGATTAAAGTTAAGTACCAAAATAGCACAGATATTAAGCAGCTTATTTTCAAATATTATTATCCTCATTTATGCAGCTCCAGAATAATCTGTAGGAAAGTATATAGAATAATAATATGGGTCTATTCACAAAGCTGCCGAAAGATCTGGCCGTATTTCAGCCGATGTACGGCTGAAATTAGCCGTACCAGCCTGAAGTGAATAGCCGAACAGTGTTCGGCTCACTTCACTTCAGATCGGTCATTCACTCGGCTGCCCTCGGCAGCTTCGTGAATAGACCCCAAAGTATTTTGTATGATGTTATTTAATCTCTTGCCGTCCGGTGACCCCATCTTTTATATTTTACCAAAAAATTGGGTGATAATAAATGTTTTATCATTTAATATAGGGGAAACTGGGTTTTTTTTTTTATTTCGGTAATTTTTCCTTAATATAGTAAAAAAATAAAACCCCCAGCGGTGAATAAATACCACCAAAAGAAAGCTCTATCTGTCCCCAAAAAAGGGTATAAAATTCATTTCAGTACATCGCTGCATGACGGAATAAATGTCAGTTAAAGTACCGCAGCGCTGAATACTGAAAAATGGCCTGGATGGGAAGGGGGTTTAACACCGCGGATGTCAACTGGTTAAAAAGTGCATCCACATTTGTTGATGGTTATCAGAGATTATGTGTACAGAGATGCTTTTTGGATGCAGTGGTAAAATAAAGATGTAAGACATTTGATTCATATCTGTTTTACATTGTGTTGTCCATTGTTTTTCCTTGCTACCAAAAAACTCCAAATGTATGTAATTAATTAATTGGCTCATGTCTAAAGCTGGATATACACTAGTAGATTTTTTTTTGTCAGGGCCCTCCTAACCATTTTGTTTAGAATTGTATTGTAACTGTAATGTCTTCCTTATATTGTAAAGCGCTGCACAAACTGTTGGGACTATATAAATCCTATATAATAATAATAATAATAGTAATATTAATACAACCGAAATTCCAAAAAAGTTGGGAAGCTGTGTAAAATCTATATAAAACAGAATACAATGATTTGCAAATCTCATAAACCCATATTTTATTCACAACAGAAAATAGAAAACATATCAAATGTTTAAAATGAGAAAAAGTTACACATTTTAAGAGAAAAAAAGGGTAATTTTGAAATTGATGGCAGCAACACATCTTAAAAAAGTTGGAACAGGGCAACAAAAAGCTGGCAAAGTAAGTTAAACTAAAGGTCCCCACACACCTTGCGATAATCGTACGATAATTGCGGGAAATCCCGCGATCGTACGATTATCATAAGTTGTGTGGAAGCCGTGCGACCTCTACTACTGTAAGGTCGCACGACTTTTAACTTACGGACATGTTCGAAAACCCACCGAGCATCGTACGATGTTCGGCGGGTTTGTGGCATGTTCGTACGATAAAAGCCGTACGGGCCGGTGTACGCAAGCGCACACTGCCCGTTCGGCATTGCGGTCATCGGAAGCCCGCCCCTCAGGGGGTGTGGCTTGCGATCATCGCAAGTACGATCTGCCTATGCAAGATAGGCAGATTGTACGTTTTTTTAAGTACCTTATAACCATCGCAAGACAAAAGTCTTGCGATGGTTGTAAGGTGTGTGCCCAGCCTAACAAGGAGCTGGAAGAACTAATTAGGTTAATTGGCAACAGGTCAGTAACATGATTGGGTATAAAAAGATCATCTTACAGAGTCAGAGTGTCTCAGAAGTACAGATGGACAGAGGATCACCAATCTGTGAAAAGCTGCGTCTAAAAATTGTCGAACAATTTAAGAATAATGTTCCTTAATGTAAAATTGAGATAGATGACTGCTCAACGGGCAGGTGTACGCACGCGCACACTGCCCGTTCAGCATTGCAGTCATCGGAAGCCCGCCCCTCAGGGGGGTGGGCTTGCAATGATCGCAAGTACGATCTGCCTGTCCAAGATGGGCAGATCGTACGTTTTTTTAAGTACTTTACAACCCTCGCAAGACAAAAGTCTTGTGAGGGTTGTAAAGTGTATGGGCACCTTTAGACCTAGACCCATAAGTGATCACTTTACTCATTCCATCACTTGTTTCTCTACATCTTCTGTTTGCATCTGAATAACATTAATTCTATATGGAACACATTAACTTTTAGAATTAAATATAGAATTAACATTAGAATTAAATTTGACCAGAAGAATGCATGCTTATTCTACTCCGTAAAACAGTCCTACAAATATTTGTATAACACCAGCATAATAATCAACACTTTACATAATGTCACTGCAGTTTACAATTCAGTCTATATTTATGTCAGAGAAGCTTACAGTTTGTTGTCATAAGTATAGTCACACAAGCACCAACACAGATTATAGGAGATGCGTTGGTGGAGGGGCAAGGTCTGGTGGATGACGTTTATATGTAATACTCAGTTCATTATGCAAACATGTTATGGAAGAAATTAAGGAAGGATTTGGTGGTGGTAGAGTGTGTTGCCTGTTGATTTACAACCCCAGTACTAGTACAGGCCCTTTTTGGCCAGGGCATTCGCGACTGATAGTGAAGCCATAAGTCTGCCTAGAGTGGTACTGTTTATGAATATCATGTATTTCATCACTTGAGAAATGCCCAACTTTCAAGTACAAACAAATCCTAAAGAGAATTAAATGCCTATGATATGTTAAAAGATTAGGGTTGAAGTCATTCTTCCCCATGAGTTACTTTGCAACATCTCATAAGTTATCTCATCTTTTGGAATAGTTATAAATTCAGAATACCTTCAGGGTTGGAAACAATTTAGAGACTTAACTCAGGCTCATGAATAAACATCCCTGTCACTACAGTTGTGAATTGATTTCCAGGTATCACTCCATTCATTCTCATGCAACTCCAATCTATCCATTACTATGCATCAAAATACTGTATATATTAATTTCATAGCTGTTTCAAAAGAATTTTGGATTTTACTTTTAAAATGTGCCATACCCTGGCTAATAGTTCAGATTTTGCCATAAATACAGGGTGTTATAACATAATATGGCAGCATCTACGATCTAAGTGTTGGGAAGGAAAATAGTCATGGCGTGTCTTTAAAGCCAGAGAGAATGGATAAAAATCCATGTAGTTTTAGTTAAACAATGTTGATGACGTGATTTTTCAAACTAGAGCCATTTTTTTTTCAAGAGTATTAGAAAGAAATAAAACAACAACAAATGACTCCATGGGCTCACGCATTTATATACAGCCCTATTTTTAAAGGATCAGTGATGTCAGGCAAATTCACTTAATCTAATTTGTTCAAAGTTCTCTTACGTTTAATCAAACTTTTGGTAGTACTTATAAAACGGTGATGTTAAAAGCATCAAAGTGAATTTCTAAGGAATGGTAGCAAAACACATAAAATAATTAGAGCTTTTTAATTAGGTCAAAAATATATTATTGAGTCATTATTATACAGTATATGTTACCCCTCTGCCAACACAACAGCTAAGCACACCAGGTGTTAAGGCTGCCATACTCAAGGGCACTGAGGAGGTGACTAGAGAGAGGTACCCTTCCCAAAGCAATGTTATGTGCTGTTGAGAAGGGTGGGCTCTTCCACTAACACAACTTAAAAAAAATCTATTATTTAAATTATCCAGTTGATGTTCAGGGCAAAACCTGAAAAAAAGGTTCAATTTAACATAACATATTTACACGACCTCATACAAAACGAGCGGATACGCACCTGGGACTCGATAAAGGCAGACTCCCACACACCCCCTTCGGAATTCTTCCGATATCTGCAAATCAGACACTTGGCGGAGTCTGTGCTTGCCGGCAGGGTGCCCACCACTCGACTCTCCTTGATGGAACACATATGCTACCACACCCCTTTGCAGCCCAAATTGATATCCATATTATATGCTCAGCTGAATTTAAATCAAAGTAACTCGATCCATAATTATGTTGCAGCTTGGGACAAAGATTTACGGGGAAAAATCACTGATATGGAATGGCAACAAATTTGGGCCTCGGCGGCATCATGTACCATCAACATCACCTCACTAGAAACAGCATACAAATCCATGATGCGGTGGTACATGGTGCCAGCTCGATTGGCACATTCCCACCCCAAACAGTCAGCCAAATGCTTCAGGGGTTGTGACGCAAAGGGGGATGTAATGCACATCTGGTGGACGTGCCCAATGGTACACCGTTTTTGGATCAAAACATTCAGGCTACTGAACTCCGTTCTTCACACAAATATACATAGGGACCCGAAGTTTGCCCTGTTACATCTTAAACCTCCGAAGCTCACGAGCACTCAGCAGAAACTAGCAGTGTTTATATTTATAGCCGCAAAACAAACTATAGCACAGGCATGGAGGAAACAGCAGATTCCCTTTAGTGGGGTTGGCAGAAGGGTTGAATCATTCTTTATTAACGAGAAATTATCCAGTGTCCTGGCGGACACCCAAAATATGCAGCAAAGTTGTTAAAGAGGTGGTTCAGGCTGGATGGGAATGGCACAGTGGTAAGGGTGGGAGGAGTGGCTGAGTAGTAAGGGTGTGGGGCAGTATTAAAAGTGTGAGCTTTGCAGAGTGGTAAAGGGGCATGGAAGAATGGTAAAAGCAAGGTTAGGTGAGTGGACTTGTGGTAGAGTGGAGGTGAGGGTCAGAGTTTTGAAAGCGGGATGGGGGGTTAGCAGAGTGGTGAGGGGGACAGCAAAGCGGTGTTAGCAGGGTAGAATACACTTCCTAAACCCAAAAAGAAGCCCACACATATGCAGGAAAAAATATTTTTGGCCACACATGTGCACTGTTGTCAATATCATAAACGCAAGAGTTGGTTGTACTCCTGCACTCCAGAAAGGCTGCCATCAATGTGGCGGCAAAATTTCACACGTGCACGATAGTAGGCGGTCTGTACTACTACTGCTGCATTTGTGCAGGAACACGCTGGCATATTATGATATCAAAAATATGGTGGAGAGATCTCGCACATGTGCGGTAGTGATACATCAGACCAGTCACTACCCTGCATGCGCAGTATCTTGCTGGCATATTTATGACATTATGAGATACTGTGCACGTGCGCTATTGACTTGTCTGTAATACCACTACTGCACATGAGCTGGATCTTGCTGCCATATTGCTTGCTTTGTGTTGGAAATATGGTGGCTGTATTAGCACATGTGTGGTGGTTCGAACTCAGCTGTTGTAAATTCAGCTGTTAATACATCTCCCAAAAACTAACCTAATGCTTATACTATGTTATTGTTTTGACCATTAAACCAAAAACTAAGGGGTAAACAAAAACACGATTTTACATGTATTCTTCTAATATGATAACTATGGGACGGACCAGAGAGGTACATAAATGCCCCATAACAAGACATGAGCCGTAGTTGTATAAATATTACACAGTAAAAATGAACATCTCATATACAAAATTTGCTAAGGAAAGGAACATCTAAAATAAATAGTGAACTGATCTAAACCATGCTTATTGCATATGCTGCAAGGGCAAGCTAGAAGGGCTGTAACGTTGAATCGTGTACCAGCTGGGCATGACTGCCTTATGTTAGAATGAACTGACATTTTATAATAGGTGTACAGACATTGGCATTCTCTGTTTATTTGAAACAATTCATGGGACATGTCCAACAATGAGGAATCTTTTTCTCTAAGAAGGCTTTCATTTATTTACTAAGATGCCTAACCTTTAACTTAATTACACCTGACACTAAACTGAAATCAAATGTAAAGGCTTGACGAAGGGAAGATTGAAAGACATTTTATTGAATTTCAAAACCATTTACAATATTGCTATTGTGATGGAGTGTGTTTAGAAAGGACTCAGATATATATATATAATTAATAAATATTTATTTAGATTCTTGTTTTTCTAAAAATCATTCAGTTTGATAAAAAACAATTCACTTACAGTGATACTCATGTATATCTCCAAATAACATGTCTCTATTCCTAGGACTATTGCTGATTTGTATATTTACAATCCATATTACAGGCATAATTTATACATACATATACATGTTCATATTACATATAATTCTTTACAGGTATATCACTATTTGATGAATCCCCTACGCGTTGCGCTCACACAGGTGTACAGCTATAGTACTATGTGATGAATCCCCTACGCGTTGCGCTCACACAGGCTTCTTCAGGGGGGGGGGGTTTATTTTGTTTGTCTGTATATATCGCTTTTCAGCAATATTCTGTTTTTTAAAACATATAGTACAATATAGATTAATGTTACATCATGAGATAGAATCAGCATGTAGTATATTATATCTCAATAAACTTCAATTCATTTCTATTTTATAATTATATATACAGTTCCTTATTTTTCATTTATCAATGCAGTATATTCATTTTTTCAATTGTCATTAGTAATTTTATATTAATATTCATACATGGGGTATCATGTTCACATTGATTATTTATCCATCAAAATTTGTTCGTCTATAATGCATATATTTGATCGTTTTATCCCTAAATCATTCAGTAAATATACAGAAATATTTCATCGTTATTGATTTTTCAGTGATATTATTTTACATCATATTTCTTGGTCTAGATATGTGAGAAAGTATTTATTAACCATGAATGTAAATAGTTAATTATTTTACCTTTCCTTCTATTCGATTATTAGTCCCAGGCTTGCATGATCCTGGAGAGGCCTTTCTCCCAGGGTGATGGGGTTTCCCTCATCAACTCTAGGGAGTGTCACACGGCGGAACCAGAGACGCACAAGGAGTCCAGTGCAGCTTCACAGTACTAAAAAGTGATCAGAGTGCTTAGTCTATATCAAATATTATATTCCCTCTTGTGTGTAGCTAATTAATTTTCTATGTGTGTATAACCTTTCCTCTATTCCTAATTATTTTTATTCATATATCACATGCATTCTATAGTTCCTACTATACCCAGGTGGTCTCACAGACCATGTGTATATATATGTATCTTGATTACAAACCTTAATTAATCATCTGTGATGTTTGGGCATGCAATAGCCCCCCTCTATCCATTCATCAGTGTCCCGTGTTTGGACTGTTTTACATATAATATACCCCAACCTTTCATCTTTATAATTTAATGTGCATAGCCACAAATCATTGGCTCTATAGATGTGTTTCTTTAATGAATTAATCTTTCAATCCCTAACCCATTAGCATACTTAAAATATTCAGTGCTTATGTAAATCCAAATCACATAAAAATCAATTGTGCCCCAACGTACCCTTACCTTGGAAATTCACACCAACTAGTGTAATGAACTCTTTAAGCCGTAGTGGGTTAATACAATGTTTCTTTTCTACTGCGTGTCAATCTGTGTGTATCTCTCCGTCCCTCTTCCCTGCACTGAAAGTTTGTATCCTTTTTATGCGTCCACCCTCCCGCGAACGCCACGCTACAACGGCGTGTGACGTCATGGGGGGGGGGGGGGACGGGGTGGCATCCCTTCAGGCTGCGTCTATCTCTTTCTCTCCGTCCTTGTGTGTATCTACGTTGCTAAGCAACCTTGATCGCTCCTTCCGAGCTGTATTACATTGCTTTACTACCACAGTTCCGTTTCTATATCTTGCCTGTCATTTGGATGTCATCTGGTTCCGCCGTGTGTATGGTCCTCCCAGTATCGATACCTAGTCTTTTTTAAGGGACCATCATTATAGAATATAATGTATATGTTATTTTTACATTTTTATGTTTTTGCATACATGTATATATTGATGTTGTATTGATGAATATTTACTTTCTACATAGCCCAATTTATATTTTGGCATCTATATATATATATCTATTTTTACATGGATATGGGAGTTTGCAATTGCAGCCCCCCATATATCCATATAATTCCATACATTCATATAGTTTCATGATTTATTTTGGCTAAAATTAGGTACCTCGGCTTATATTCGGGACGGCTTATACTCGAGTATATACGGTATATATTTACATCCTTAATACCTTCCGTGTTTTTCATGTATATATTTTTGTTTGCATATATCAAAAGGAAACAAATGTCTCCACATATCTATATCTTTCTACTCTCTTATTGCATCTAATATAACATTTTTTTCCCCCTTTTCCTGATCTATTACATAGTATATGTATCTAACATATCTGTCTGATGTATTTATTTGGTTCTCTTCTCTTTTAGTCATATATATAGTCATCACATATTTTTCATTTTATCTTTAAATCATGTTTGTTATAGTTTATCTTTCTGACTGTATACCTATTATTCTTATTTTCTAATCTATTCTTTGTATATACCTTCTTGACTCAGTATTTGTTGATATATGGGCGTATTCCTACATTCTAGCTAATATTCCAGTTACTTATTCTCCATCTCTGTATTTTAGTCAATTTGGTTTCTCCTTAAATTTTTAAACTTTAGACATTAACTTGAAGATGCCTGAATATGTTTACCATGTGTATACATATAGGTCATGAACACACATGCCTATGCATATTCATACATCTCTCTACCTGTTTTTGTTCGGACTCCGGTCTTTTTATACTGGATAATGTTTTAGGATACTTCTAGTTCTGGTCTATGGCCCTTTTTGTTCTGATTTTTTACCTATTTTTTACATCTCCATTCTGAGCATCTATGTGACTTTTCCACATTTGGATCCATCTGCATCCTTCCGTACTGAGGGATTGTTTTATTTATTTTTCCCATTTGCCCCTATTGATTCCTTTTTGTTTTTTTATTATATAATATTATTTTATTTGGGTGTTTTCACTTCTTAAGAAAGGTTTATAACTAATTATTTCATTAAGACCCGGGGGTTTGTTAACTTTTAAGTTAAAGATCCATTTTGTTTCCAGTTGTAAAAGTTTTTGATCCATATCACCTCCTCGTTCGTGTGGATGTAGGTGATCCAGAATGTAGAAGTTCAGACAGCCAATGTCAAAGTTATGATACAGACCTATATGTCTACTCACTGATGTCGTTAGTTTACCATTTTTTGTGAGGTAGATGTGATCTTTTACTCGTTTCCATACTGGAAGACATTTTATTAAGCAGTAGCCACACCTTCCCTAAAGGCATCATGTAGAGCAAACACTGCTCTCTGTTTGTACATTGGTGTATATGTCCCATGGTTGGGAAACTCAGATAGTTTAGAGTTAGGGACCACACTTATTAGAGGTGCCTTGATGGGGCAATGTGACTACCACATGTGTTTGAAAATGCATGCGTTTATAGAATGATCTATATGCTCATAGTACAAAATGTTTTGAAAGCATTGTTTAGAAACTGCTGTATTTACTGTACTACAATTGCAACTGGCAACATTTTAAATTCCCCACTGGGCACAGTAGATGCTTACAGACATATGGGAAAAGGATAGGGCACTGATAATATTTGGAAAAGACATGGTTTGTTTGCCTTGCGCTATTAATCATGTCTTATTAAACGTAATTGAAAAAAGGCTGGGTAAGGCCAAAGCTAGACTTAGTTCTAACTCCTACTGTATGCAACAAATATGGAAGCTGTCAATAATGACCCTTGTGATTTAAAATGTATGTATAGGAAAGTGTATAAATAAGTATTAGGACCCCTGTCAAGTTTTTATTGCTGTTAGTGTACCCGTTAGGAAGATTTACCTTCCCCATTTGAAGCAGAAAGGCAGAAATTGAGGGTAATCTTTTACAGTTTTCACAAGAACGGTCGGAGAGGGCAAATCTTCCAATAGGGACACCTCTTCTGGTGATTCATCTCACATTGTACAGATATCCCCTCATTTCCTATTGTGCCTCTGAGGCAGAAAGTAAAAAGAAAAAAAGTTTTGGCTTTACATATGCTGTAATTCTTTTAGTCAATGACCTAGAAAAAGCATGCAATTTAGAATCTAACTTTACTTTGGCTTTCCTGATCTGAATATTTGTTTTGGGTCAGTTACTCAGGAAGAATTAAAGGTAGAGCATCAACATAACAGCCAGACAACTAGCATTTTAAAAAGGAAGTCAGCAATGGCAGCCACTGTGTTTGCCATGATAGGTTAAATTCAAGGTCTTGAGTAAATGTTAATATGCCAACAGAAGCTTTCCAAGAAGATGTCATCGTACTACTGGAGATCATTTGGATGATGTCCACTCATGTGCTTAAAATTATGACCAAGCCTTTTTCTGTCATTTGCTTTCAGCAGAGCCATGCTAGCAAAAACAGAAACTAGGAATATGCATTTACAATGGTGTTCTCTAAAACGCATGAAAACAATTGTGGAGGTTTCCACATTAAAATAAACCAATTAAATTACAGATGATATTTTCCTAGTGTGCGCCTAATATGAAAGAAAGAATGTAATAGGCAATTTTGATAACCTAATCCATTGTTGATATGTATTAATACATTCTCATTTATACTCTAATTTGTCACTACTAGCAGTGTATTTTTGGTCATTGGGCTTTCAAATATGATTTGGATTAATTGTTGGAGTCAATTATATTTCTGCTACCTCCTGCTAAGACATTAAATTCACTTTGAGAGTTGCTATAAATTAGTCACAGGAGGTTTGCTTGTGTCATATTCTAGGAATGTTAAAATCCTCCAGATTGGATCTGCTTTGCTTGAAAAAATGCCTGCTCCTATGTTGTCCAGGGTTTCATTTCCATGTGTACTTACTTAGCTCATAAGTTAAACCCTTTGTTGTATGCTATATCCCAACCGAGATGTTTCTCTTGGCATTTTACCCCTGTTGTTGGATTCGATTTAGTACTTTTATGGCACTAAGCATACAATATGAAAGCTAGAAAGAAAAATAGAATATGAAACATTAATATTTTTAGACTTTAAACATTTAGAGTGATATATAGTACCAACATGAAGACATAACCAGTGTAGAATGTTTAGTCAAAGAGGTATAACTGATAACCTTAATTAGAAAGAAAAACAGACTACAGACCAATGCATTTTGACCATACCAGTAGGTGACCTCTCTCCAAAGAAATCTGTAAAGCCATAAATAGGCAATAGACGTGTGAAATCATTCATCTAAAGTCAGAGGTTATTACTGAATCTTTGTCAAACTTCTCCAAACATGAGAAGAAATGGGGGTTTTTGCTGGCTCCAGAAAGAACAAGTCCAATAAACTTCAGTCTCATAGGTAGAAAAAAATATAAATTTATTAAACAAATATATAATTCTTTAAAAAGCATTGAATATGCATGAAAAATATAAAAGACATACACCTCAAAGGAAAATACCTCCTATCACCCCCTATATACCACAATCGAGGTTTGCCTAAATGATCACGAATCCATACAAGTGAAATACAATATCATAGGTGACTCAGAAGAAACAAGTATTGATTGATTGTAATAGTAAACCTCAGGTGGAAAGAACAATGCTTATGGGGGTGATGTATTGCTTGCAATGCTAGAGGAGCAATGCTTGTAGGCTCAACGCGTTTCGCGGCATGGGTCGCTTCATCAGGAGGGGAAGGAGGTAGTCCCTTCAGCGTAAGGTCAACAAGTGCCCGCCACAGGCATGAAGCGGACCCAGGGAATGTGTACCCAGGGTGGAGGAAGGTGGAATGGGCACGCCGACCTTTCTCCACGCAAATGACAGCTGGGCGGAGCCATCCGTGATTTCACGGCCCGCTCCGCCCAGTTGTAATGACAGATCAGCACCCCCCAAATGACCTCGGAAGTAGCGAGCAGAAAAGCCGAGCCCAATGCCACTATTCACTCACTGCCGTTCGGCCCCTATGAGAATAGGGGGCAACAGCAGCTAGTGAGCTTCCGGAGCGTCAGCTCAGCCTGAAATCAGCCTTACTGAGCCAGAGTGAATAGCCGAACTTCATTCGGCTCTGTTCACTTTGGCTCGGTTATTCACTCGGCTGCCTTCGGCATCTAAGTGAATAACCCCCATAGTGTTTTTTTTTCTTAAATTTGAATGTAAAAGCAGAAATACACTTTAAAGTGTATCTAAAGCAAAAACCTTTTTTTTTTTTTTTTTTGGATAATGTGGAAGGGTTAAGCCTTCTATCAGGTTTTTATTGCTGTCTATGTCCCTGTTTTGGATATTTACTCTCTCTATTTGACAGGGTGACCACTGTCATTGGCACTAAACTTAGGGAAGACACGAGTGGTCACCTGAACAGGAACAGAAGGGCAATCTTCCCAATCAAGAAGAAAAAAATCCAGAGAAACGTTTTAGCCATTTTCTGATCTATCCAAATGAAAAGAAAATGTTTGGCTTCGATGTACTTTAAAGTGCTCTTTAACTGTTGAATACAAATATTAACATTGCTGCTGGGTGTAGCTTTAAACAGAACAGGGGCCTTTCAAGAGGAAAAAATCTGTGCTTCCATAGAAGGGTGTATGGACTTTGGGTGCAGTTTTCGTGTGTGAACCAATAACAAGGTCCAATGGATGTCTTGGCAATTCACTGAAGTGCGAGATGATCAGTGATCATTAATATTTGATGCCGCCCCTAAGATACCATTTTCTATGCCTAAAAATGTCCCTACTAGCCAACATACCCCCAGTTGAGAACCATTGTGTTATTGTAATGTTCATGGTTCCCTCACATTCTGTATTTCCTCTTAATGTAGAAAAAAACTAATATTATGACTGTTAGGAGAAAACAGGAAAACAAAGGAACATTTGCCACATGAACCTTTTTTTTTTTACATGAAACAAAATATTGTGTTTCTTGACATGGATAATATAATGGTTTTCAGAAAAGCATAACAGTGATAGTCTGATTGTACAAAATGTTTTTAAAAAGCCTCCTTTTGAACATTGCACAAAGGAAAAATTAAATCTTAAGGCGTTTTCCATATGCACTAAACATCAAAAACACGTCCAACCTCATCAAATCAAGCTATGTTCCCTGAGGGAGTTTGGCCATGAAGGAAATGGGAAAAGGCTGAGATCATTGCTTTATCACAAGTTCTATAACTAAATAGACACAACAAAGTGTCCCTTAAGACATCACATTTCCCAGCGACATGATACTGAACAGGAGTCCTGTTTTATCAGGATATGAATTCTCTGTTGTTTTAATCTAATGGTCTTCTGTATGTTCATCGAGGCTCAAAAGGCAGTAATCATCCAAAAATACTATAAGCAACTGAATACCATGACTGTAAGAGCACACGTACTGTAGAAGTGCATGTACTCTGGATTTGAAAATGCTGTTCTGTGCAAATTCTGTGCAATGTATGCACGAAGGGTGCATATGTTTTGCCTGTAAGTGGGATTTTCATCTGGAAGCCTAGGTCTTAATATGGTTTTTGACAACTTGGAGTAGAAGTTGTTGCTTGTTCTTTTCTACTGGCTGAGGCCAGTGAAGAGGTGGACAGAGAAGGCCTTTGTCGCCACAGAGCAATAGGTAAAAAAAACAGCACTCGCAAGGGGATGTGTCCATCCAATACTTTATTTGCAAAAAGGCATAAAAGCAGCAAACAAACAAATGCTAACTTCGACTAAGGCCCAGTTTGGGGGCTGAAACATGTAAGCATTTGTTTGCTGCTTTTTTGCCAAATAAAGTAATGGATGGACGGATCCCCTTGCGAATGCTCCGTGTTTCTAATTTGCCGCCTCAGCTGCCAGGGCTGGTACCTAGTCTTCCAGTCCACTTTAAGATAATAGTCACTTCAGGTGCTTGTTGGTTCATGAAGCCTAGTTCCTGCCCCCCCATTCTTCCTGATTTGTTTGCTTTTCCCAAATTGATGCCACTTCTGGAGTTTTGCCTCCGCCCCAACATCATTTACTGCAGCTGTGATGCTATGATGTTGGTCAGGAAGTTATGACTGAAGGATAGAGGAATGGAGCTGGTTGCTACTGTGTGCACCGGAGCCAGGCAGGTGTTTGCTGCATCTTACAGGTGAGTACAGCCTGGTTATGTGTGCACACACCTGAGTTTACCTCCCCACTCACGTAGGAGAACGGGAGCCAGGAGAAGCTCACTGTCCCAGAAGTGTATGGACGCTGACATTAATGACCCCATTACTGTAATTACCAGCTGCTTAGTGTGGCACATGTTTCAATTCTGATTTGCAGGGTAAAAGGTAAAGTTTTTTATGAATCTAATTTCTAAGGACCCATACACACGGATCCACTTTGGTGCATTACATGTGCTATGTCAGGTGTTAGCATGTGTTGCATAAAAGCAGCCCATTCAGTTAAATGGGCTGCCAACATACCACAACCAGACAAAAATTAGACAAGCACCATTTTTTCTGAAATAGTGTACAGCTACGCACGGTACTCTATGAATAATGTGTTGCTGTGCACTTCACCACAACTAATAAGTGTGAATAGTCCATTAATGTTGGCAGTTATGAACAGTGTTTTAAATAAGGTTTTACATTTGGAGTATGTCTGTGAAAAGCCCAGTATCATTCAGCTGGCCAAGGCCTTTATTGGTCATACCTATGGATATGAAACAGATTTCAGAATACTGGAAGATTTATGTTGCCAATACTGTCAGTTCTGGGGATGTAAAAACAGACTTGTTCTAGAAAAGAGCCTTAAAACCTCTGGCCTCATTGTCTCTCTGTGGATATGTTTCTGTTGGTGTCAGTATAGCAATGGTTGTGTCTCTGTGGACGTTACTTGTTGTGTAAATACAGTACCGGTTGTGTCTCTGCAGACATGTTTCTGCTTGTGTCTGTATGGCACTGACTGTGTCTTTGCAGACATATTTATACTTCTGTCAGCACTGATTGTGTTTCTGTAAACTTGCTTCTGCTTGTGTTAGTATTATACTATTTGTCTTTGTGGACATCTTTCTGTTTGTGTCAGTATGGCACTGATTGTGTCTCTGCTGACTTGTTTCTGGTTATGTCAGTACAACACAGTTTCCCATGGCAAACTTTCTAACTCCATAGGAAACGGTCTATGAACATTAGTCCACAGATTGCAGGAATCAAATGTTCAAAAGGACTGGATGATTTTCATGCAACTAAAAAATTCCCAGACTTAAACTTACTAAAGGCTGAGAAAGAAATATTTTGATCCAGGTAATTGAGCCAACTGCCCTTGAGCCCATGAATGATATGTTTTTCCAGTAAGACCAATTTGGCAACAGTTGTATAAGGTGGTTTTACTTTGCCTTACTGTGGACCAATGTTAATGGACTTGTTAGAGGTAAAACTTGAAGGACAAAAGTATTTTTTTCAACATTATTAACTATATAAACAGGTTTGCTCATATTGTAGGGAAATTGTTGCTAAGACACAAATATAAGAAACAGGAGAAACAAAAAGTGACACAAAAAGTGACTTGGTGTAATCATTCAATATATGCATAACATGAAATAATAAAAATCTTTAATATGGGTCGCAATTGTATTCAATATACCAGAAAACATAACTCATTCTAAAAAAAATAAGACCTGGGTAGGAGTAGGCCAGGGTAAACGTTCAGTTCTGCTGTCAGGTTCATCAATTGTTTCTCTCAGTGCAGGCTGTGGGCACCATATAATATACTCGTTCCAGGTAAGATAAGGTCTGGAATGTCATTTATTTTATTAATTGAATTATGCCACACCTTACGATTTCTTTCTTTTCTTCATTGTACATTTGTATTTATTTTGTTATAGAAAAATATGAATAATATTATCTTTGTTTGCTGTTCATTCCTTGGCCAAAATTTACAAAACTTTAATACACTTAGAAGATAAGAAACAATAAAAATGAAATCTGTTCAATTGGCTGAAAACATTTCTTTGGCTCATCATTTGACTCTTCAGTGGTTTTAAAAGAACATAAGATCATGTCAATGGCAAAAATCTTTGAACAAGACCACTTTGTACAGACAAGAGGAGGATACAGAAGCAACTCCCTGCACAAAATGTTCACTTGGACAATCACTGCAATAAATCCATTTCTCTGTTATACAGTAAAGTCTCAAAACTCATTTGACCCAGTCCAGGTTTCACCAGATGTTTAACATGCAGCCTGAAAAGTAAGTCCAGCACTTAAAAAAAAGTCCATGGGTATTGACAACTGGGTTTATCTAAGACAGGGGTCTCAAACCCGATTCACTCCAAATTTCATACTTCACACACACAGATACTCACACATAAAAATATGCACAACCTCCGTAACCAGAACTACAAACACTAATATACACACAATAAGGCCCCATTTACACCTGTATGTTTAGGTGCGATTGGGGATTCCTGCCTCAGGAACTTGCGTTTTCCTGCAGCAGGAATCCCTAATGTGGCATTCAGTTGACAACCGCTACATGTAAATGCCTGCACGCCGCATGTAATGGTGTGTGATATGATAACATATAGTTAGAAAACAGTCACTCTCCCTGGACGAACATCCAGGGAGAATGATTCCTAACTACATGTTATCATATCACACACCATTACATGCGGAGTGCAGGCTTTTACATGCAGCAGTTGTCACCTAATCATTAACTTGAATGGGTGCAGGAAAACGCAAGTTCCTGAGGCAGAAATCCCTAATCTAACCTAAACTTACAGGTGTAAATATGCTTCCCCTGTTCCATGCCCACCCACACAAAAATTAAAATAGTAGCCCCCTCACCTACTTATGTTTTTGCAGGGAGGAGGCGAGAAGGCACATCATTCCTTGGTGATCCAGTGGTGATTGGTAAGGTCTGGTGCAGACCTTTCCAATCCATCATTTCTCTGTTCCTTTTGGCCGGAGCTCAGTGCTCCGGCCGAAAGGTACAGAGAGCACAGCCAGCAGCAGCTATGCGGTCTGCATCTCACAGAGATGCAGACCGTGTAGCTGCTAAGACAAGTCAGGTACTCAGTTCGTGACCACGTACCTGACTTGTCAGCTGGCTGTGAGCCACATAGTACCGGTTCGTGGACCGCAATTGGCCCGCGGTCTGGTACTCTGAGACCCCTGATCTAGGAGAACAATTCATTTTATGTTAAAAATGAAGTACACTAGACATAGAGGAAGTCTAAATGTAGGTGCCCTGAGACATATTGTCCAATGTATGCCCCATGAAGGGCAAAGAAGCATGCTCATTTTAAAGTAGTATTAAATGCTCAAACTTTCTTTCAAAAATTAATCCAGATCGAACACATATTCACTGCCCAGCAATATTTCTGGCTCCATCTCTCCCAGCTCGGCTTCCCTGGACTTCCTGTCCAGGACAAGATAACAAGGTGTAAGGGTCGTCCGCCGCAATCGCCGATGCGTTCCAGCGTGGAACGCACTCGGCGATGGCACTATGACGCGTGTGTGGGGCACCGCTGCGTTCCACCCGCACTTCCTAGTGTGTTAAAAGCTGGCTTGGGGGACTTGCACGGCGTTCCTTTATTGCAGTCCGAACGTCTGCAACCCCCAAACTACAGCTACAGCTACTGACTACCCCTCTCTTGAGGGATCGACTCTGCCTGCTTGCAGCCCCCTTGGAGACTCCACTGATCCGGACCCCATGCCAAGGCAGCACTGCCAGGAGATCAAGTAACTTCCAGGATCCGGATAAGTACCTTGCTACTATCTCTTCTTATGAATGTGATTCCCCTGCTGCATATACTACTTGAATGTGACTCTCAGTTAACCCTATGATGGATATAATTCCCTGGATGCATATACTACTTGAATGTGACTTTAATTTAGCCTTCAGATGCATATGATTCCCTGCTGCATATACTACTTGAACGTGTCTTTAATTTAACCTTATGCTGGATCTGAATTGTTGCTGTATTTTCATTAAGAGCGAGACTTTCTGTTAATATAGACCCAAAACGTGGTACCTTCATCTGGGTTAACCTTAAAGTGCAGTTGGTTCCCTGCTTACCTTTTAAAAAGACCCCTATCTATTTTGGCAGATGATGTAATGAACTCCAAACTCTCCGCTTGAGATTGAGAGTGACGCCTGGAGTTCAGTACTGAATGCCATATTCAGAGATAAAACACCATTACAAACTACGCCCACCCATCCCTCCGCATTTGTGGTTCATAATCGCAGACTGCAGGGCGTGACACAAGGGACATCACAGTTTCCCACAGCTGTCCATCTAGTAGCTTGGAGAAAAGAGGGAGGAAGGAAGAGCAGGGAAGTGGTCTGCCTTCTGTCTCTGTGTATTTGTGAAGGCGCACACAGCTTATGAGCACACACAATGGTGGCTCCATAGGACCCTAAAAGGAGCCATCCTAAAACAGAATATCATGTCCAGTGCTCAGGGGACCAGCTGATTCTGCACTAAAAAACTAAAAATCTGAAACAACAAGCATTATTGTGGAACCTGGCCTTGGGGCGGCAGGTGGAGTAAATCCGGCCCTGCATACTCCTCTATACAAAGAAGTACCAGGTTTCCTGGGACCCGGTGGCTAAACTCAGCAGCAAGAGCATGAAGGAAAAGTGAGTATATGGTGCTAAGGAGAAGTCCTTAAAGTGAACCTGTTGTTTTGCCTTGCATAGTCAATGCACAAGTTTGTTTTAGGGAAAGAAATCAGCTCATCCATCATAAATAGCAAGGTGGCTTACTAACTACTAAACATAAGGAAATACCTTAGAAAAAGGACCTCAAATGTTCATTGAACTAATGCAAATACTGCAATGTGTTGTTTACGCAGCTGAAAAAGCCATCCAGTCAGACATCCTTATAATGAATGCTTATTAGTCATTTTCATTAGAGCGTTAGTCAATTGATTAAACATCAGCTCAAAAGACTTCCACTGACCTTGTTTGCCACCTTTTTGTTTGTACAAGACATCTTAGGAAATTTCTATTTCTCCTATTTTAAGTACTTTGCTGCTGCGTTTCACAATTCTTTTTCTGCATGCAACAAGCTATGCAGGTTTGAAGACATAACAAGGGATTAAAAAATTGAGTGTTTGTATATAAATGAAGCTGACTGATATGTTTTAGAATTCCTAATGTTTCATAGGACATTACCTTTGACTTTTGCAATATAGAGAAAAATAGTTATCCTCATATCAGGGTTACAAATACAGACATTAAACTGTCAAATACTATTACTACTGCCATTTATATATAATATTACATGCAAGTTAAAGATGTGCTGTGACAGCTGATTAAGGAAGTAAGGATTAAGGAAGGAACTGGAACAGAAAAAGGAAATGTTTTCTATAAGTAATGTTTAAACAGGTTACATAGTATATTCAGACTTACAATTGAATATACAGTATATGCAGCCCTTCTCCTGCATCCTTTTTTATCTTGCATAGAGAACTAAAAGCTGTGGGAGGTCTTGTCGGGGAAGTTCACTTTTTTAGGTGCAGGTACAAATACCTGACACTGTTAGCCAGTGGACTCAAATTATGATGCAGTATATTGATATTGGAGACCAACACACAGACACCAAGCTTGTAGCTGTAGCTAGCCTATTTTATTAGGGTAGTACATAAGCATTTATAGTAAATATATATGTAATCGATGCATCTCTTGCTCATTGGTCAAATTCAGATGGCAGCTATGACTCTATAGGGGCTATTTCGGTAACTCAGATGTTTTCAGACTTGGCATTGTGCCTTGGTCATAAGGTTTTCTGTCGTTGTTTAGAAAGACCACATGTTTCAACACTATCATGTCTCAGACATCCAAAATTAGGGAACGATCATAAACAGAATGAAACAGACCAAATGTATGTATGTACTGTATGTATATATGTATGTCCAAAGCCTTAAACTTTATGCATTGAAGCCATTTTGAATCGCAGATGCCATTTTGAGTAAATTTTTCTCTCTCAGTCTGGACCTGCTCAATAAACAGAAAAGATGAGTGGGTTGCTAGGAAGGAACGTTCTGTACTGTTAGACCAATTAGTGTTAGTGAAGAATAAGCATGTGGACAGCAAAGTATTTCACATAAGAATTGTTAATTTGGCAGGTATTTATATATTTGTTATAATAGGTTATTATTTTTGCCTCACATATTTTAGCGAAACGCCAGTCCCCAAAGTAGCAACTAGTCCCTTTACCGGAGTTGATGATGTTCCCATGTAGAAGATAATTTGTCACACAAATGGAAGCATTTCTCAGTTGTGCCTGATATCCTACTTGGTATGTGGTTTAGAAGTGGAGAGGTGTTTCTTTACATGCCTCAAAAGCAACCTCTTATTTTCTTAAAGGAATGGAAAGTGAAAATGTTTTGTGTCAATTATAGATGCGAAAATAAGCAACAGCTACCTGTTAGTATTATAAATCAGAAAACATTGAAAACTGTTGAATCAAGAGGGTATAGAAGATATGTAGCAAAATTCTTTCTGTGGTGCCAAGTATAACTTAAAGCGTATCTAAACCCAAAAGTAAAATGTAATATTTTTGCAGCTTACCAATTCTTCAATAGTTTTCTCTTTTTGACTTTTTTCCCTTTATTTTATAACTGGTAATCCGGCCAGTAAGTCGGTTATTTTTTCGACTTTAATAGACCAAGGTGTCCAGCTAAAGTGGCAGATAGAGGGTGAAGTCAAACCATTTAACAATGTCTGGGGTGTTACAATGCTAAGTTTTTATTCATTTATGTAAAACCTGTATCTAAAAATGATTTTTTTTTCTTGTAACTGTTTAAAAAGTTCGATCTGGAGGTTGGATTTAATTTGTTAGCAAGAGTGGAGCCACCCTAAAGTCCATTTCCAACTCTGTCAGTGATTAGCATTTATTATGGTAATGAAGAGGTACAGTGAAGATGTATAGGTGTGCACATTTTCACGACTCGCATTGCAGGCTCTCTATTTTTTTTATGAACCTTTTATGAGGCCTGAATAATAGAAATTAGAAATGTTCTCCACAGGAAATTCAGTCTGACACTGGGGTTGGATTGTAAAGCAGGCTGTAAACAGCTGCCCCCTCCTTATCATTCAGTGTAACACGGCCACTAAACACCAGTTCTACACTGTCACGAGGTGGGGTGGGGGGCTATGAGTACTAATGAATGGGGGGTTGGAAAACTCACAGAGAGAGCTTAGTTGTAATACACAGACATTCTTGCACAGCACAGAGGTGCCCATTTCCATGAGGCTATGAAGAGGAAAGCTAACAAAAATGTAAGTTTTTGTGTTGCTATACAGCAACTGCATATGCCTGCTTCATGTGCATTCGGTGTACATTGATATTTTTTTTTAAAGTACCTCTGCAAAGGTGGCAATGGGCTTTAAGACAGGAAGTGTGTTTCTGGCTGGATCACTAGGTGAAAATAAAGGCAGAAATAAAGCAAACTAATGCATCCACCACATTTAAAAATTGGTAAACTGCAAAATATGGAATTATTCTTTTGGGTTTCGATACTCATTAAGGCTTAGGCCCTGTAACTGCTGGGAGCTTGAAGACCACTTTACTTGGTGCCAGCATCACCTATATAGCATGGGGAGCAAGAGGACGTCAAGCATCTGTACTTGCAGTCCATCCTAGAAGAATATGTTCTTCAGCATCAGATCTCCCAAAATATCCAAGGGGGAGGACCTAGAACTAACAAAGTTCTCAATCCACAACCAGATAGGCCTTTTGCTAGGCGAGAGGCCTACAAACTGTGGGGGATATATCTTGCTACAGCAGAAAAGTAGCTAACTACTGAATATTCTTGGCTGTCATACTGGCACCTAACCACTCCCCTATCTGTTACAGACACAAGTACAGATTTGAATTAATTATCAGCGTGTAAGCCCTGATTAAGGGGGAGTTGCGAGCCCCAGAAACACGTTGGCCTTCTACTTTTTATGTTGTCTTTAATTAGGAAAAACTTTTTCGGGCATATCCAATCATTGCGGCACTTTCATTCTTCCAATATCAAATATTCTTCAATACTCTTCCCTCTCACACCCTCTGAGGAGCCCCTTCTCCATGTCTGCACACTCCTGATTGGCCTAGACAATTCTTCTGCTTTCAACACAGGAGGCCTCTAGAAGACTCTACATATAATCTCCTTGCAGAGCTAAAGTAAGTTAAAGGAGAACTATTGTGAGAGTAAAATATACCGGTACTCTTCCCAATAGTTTTAGCTGTCGCATGATACTGCAGCTTTCACACACTGGCTCTATAGCTCATGAATTAAGCAATCACAAACTACTGATAGCTTAGCTCACGGCTTCTCCCTGCAGATAATAGTGGTTGTCCCCTCTCCGGGCACAGATGGGCTTGTACAGGTTGCTCTGGTTCTAGAGAGGCAGAGCCCACTGTCAATCAGGCAATATTGTCAGGTACTTTCCCAGCTGTAGCTGTCAGGAACCAGATCTGAACCCAAGGCCTCTGCTGTAGCTGGCAGGGGTTCTACCTGCTGAGCCACCTTAGAACCTTGGAGAGCTCCTTGCCTGATCTCTTGTGTATCCTCGGTTTTACCTAATCAGCTGCTGAACTCCTTGCTCCTCCCTTGAACTTCCTCTTTGCCAGATTATTCTGTCACAATCTGGGATCAGGCTCAGAGTCCAGCAGCTGAAGCAGCAGGCAATTTGTAGTACAACAGGCCGGGTTTGGTACACAAGCAGCGGGTAGTAGTGGAGGAGCAGGCAGAAGCGTAGTCAGCGAACAAGCACAGGTCAGGAGCCAAAGGTATCCGGTATGTCGGAGGAGACGGTGAGAGTAGTCAGTGAATCAGCAGCCAAAGGTCGGTACATGGGAAGCAGAATAAGTAGATTGTAGCACAGAGGGAGCAGGAAGCAAGATACTGGCAGGAGCACAATAATCTGGAAAAGAGGAAGTGCATAGGCATGGCTTCAATAGGAAGTTCAAGGGATGAGCAAGGAGTTCTGCAGCTGATTATGTAAAACAGAGGTTACACAGGAGATCAGGCAAAGAGATCTCCAAGGTTCTAAGGTGGCTCAACAGGTAGAACCACTGCCAGCTACAGCAGAGGCCCTGGGTTCAGATCTGGATCCTGACAGTAGCACAGTTCTGTGGTGTCAGCAAATAGTGGGCAGTAGCTCACAAGATGCTGACTTTGGGTCACAGGTGTACAGTAGTAAATGTATTCCTGTGACCCAAAGGAGAATTATAGCCAAAAAAAGTTTGGTTATAGTTTTAATTCCTGCCTCTCCTAGTAATCAATGCAACAATACAAAAGGTATGCCAATATTTTAATATGGCTATATAATTACTTGTTTTGATTTGTTTATTTGTATTATTATTATTTTTATTATATGCATAAATGGCATTAGGCATTGTATTACTTTAACCTGTTAAGTATATAAAACTATAAATAAAGAAACAGAAAAGTTTTTCAAAATGCTCATAGACCTCATGAATAAATCTAGTTGAGAAGTCCCTCCCTAATTCCAATTGTATAATATGCTTATACATAGCAGAATACAAAGTGGAGCTCTGTGCAACTAAATTTATTCAGCTATATCAAATCCATACAAATATCAATTTTTTTTCTGCTTTAATTTTTATAACAAATTAGGGACAAAGTTGTATTTTAATCTAAAGCATTCACATAGTTTTACAGTATGCTATAGAACATAATAGTCAAAGTTTACACTGCTATCCTGCTTCTTTCCTGTCCGCTATGTGTTTGGTTTTTTTTTGTTTTTTTTTGGGGGGGGGGGGGGGTTTATGGAAGCTTCTGAAGAGTTCTTGCAAGTCCCTTTCTTCTACATAATTCAGAACTGTTCTAACATGCTTATTTGTTATCTATAAATCAAATTATTATTGTATTAAACATTTTTCATGAAACAGGTTTTGCCCTTTTAATTTTATCTGCATCTATCTATTCTTGTTCTTCCTTTCATTATCATTTGATGAATGTTATCTAATCATTAACTAAATGTTTACTTCAGCATTATGCAGAAGGAGAAAGCACAAAGAGATTTTTATAGTCTTAACACAGGATAAAGATGTATAAATACACGTGTTTGTTTTCTTACAAGCCCTTGTTTGTTTTTTACAAAGTACACAGAGAACTTAACATAAACCAGTGAATAAAAATAATTAGCTTTTTTATAATAAGGCATATATATTTGAAAATAACTCATTCATTTAACTTATAGATTCATCCTGCATATCACATTTACAGTATCAACGTAAAGGAGTAAACTCTAGTCTTGGGTATATATGTCTCCTTAAAGTATTGCTGTACTGAAGTAAACTGAGCCCACAAGAATAAACAGTCATCTAGAAGTTTCTATAAATGTAATGAGTTAACAAAATTCTCTGCAAATCCCCATAACTTTGGGTTTACTGTTTTAAATACTTACCTTAACTCAGAAGTTGGTGCCCCCCAGTCTCATACAGATTTACCCACATTGGGTGACCAATAGTTAGACACAGGAGGGGACAAGACAGGTACAATGTCGATATTTGCATTATAGACATCATATGTTTCACAGTACCTGAGGCGCTCTATGAGATGATTAAGTATTTGTAAACACACTATAATAAAAAAACCTATAGTCAGGGATGACCCTACACTATTCGCCGCCTGAGGCCGGGGGTGGTGGTGCTTGCAGTGAATGGTTGTTCTGGGGGAGTAGTGTTTGCTGTCAGTGAATGGTTGATCCGGGTGTCGCTACCTCTGGGTCCAACGATTCTGTCCAGAATCCCACCTAGCTCACTGACATCACTGGGTGCCAGGAGCTGAGCAGGCCACCAGCCAGAGGGTCACTCTCAGCTCCTGGCAACCGATGACGTCAGCGAGCTGGGCAGGAGTCCAGACAGAGCATGCCAGGTTGCTAAGAGCTTTTAGCAACCTGGGAGGCTGTGTTTGCCCCCCTGCCACCTCCCACCACACCTGCCACTCCCCAATGAGATGCCACCTGAGGCAACTGCCTCAGGCGGCCTCATTATAGGGATGTCCCTGCCCTCAGTAATATAGGAAATAGTAGTTTAGGACTGTAATTGCATTTACTTTGTTAGGAAATAAAGGATATTTTTTACGTTTTAATCGGTGGTCACATGACCGCACAGCCTAATGCAAATCACTCTTCCTAAATGCAGGAGGTGTGCCTGTTTAGTTAGTGGATGGGCAATGTATTACATCAAACATTGTGGGGAAGTAAGTTCCTCATCTGTGTGCACTGCATTCCAGAAGGTTTAAGTTCTCTATGAGCAGCTGTAATTTGACAGCAGAGCTGGGTGGGGGAAATGACAGCTAGACTGACTACAGGAGATTCTGGCATGCCATGCATCAGCACAGCATCCTGAAACTCCCATAGTGAACTACAGATATGCAAACTGACCACGCCAGCATGGATCTGCTTCTGTGTTTGGCGTGGTCAGATGGCAACAAGACAGAAGGGGGAATGGTAGGAGCACTAGGTATTTCACAGAAAACGTCTAAGTAAAAAGTGAACAGGCTACATTTAGACACACCTAAACACAAACACAAATATTAGATATTACATTTAGGAGTAACATACACTTTTAAATATATGTCAAGGCATCTCTAATTTCCTGCATTTAAATAAAACCTTTCATGAGAAAAATGCATAGGAAGTCATTGTTTATATACTTGAACATGTTAGTTGCCTGGCTATAATTCTGATACTTTGGTTTCAATATCTTATTCGAGATTTGACAAATGATAACTTCTAATTGACTCTCATTTGATGTATTTTTTTTCTTGGTTTGTAATTCAGAAATATCACAGCTGGAAACAGACGGACGCAGCATTTTCAGAGGAAGGCCATTAGTGGCAGCCCCCATATTTCTTTTATGACAGGTGTATTTTAAGTTCTGGGGTGACTTTAATTCCTTTTAGGCTATAAGAGACCTGCTTTAAATATATATACTTTGAAAACAAAAAGTGAGAAAGTTGTGAGGAAAGCAGCATATGTGATGTACAGTATATTATTGCTGGGACAATAACACCATACCTATTCAATCAGCGACTGTCCTATGTCTAGTAAGCAGCACATGAGATGAAGGATGTCTGCTTCCATCAGATCTTTCCCACGCATGTGCTTTGTTATATGATAGAGTCTCTTTAAATGGAAGCCAACTAAATGCTTTCCGTAGTGGTGTAAGATTGAAATGGGTGTAAACATCACTTATTTGTGTGATCCGATTCTGATGATCTACCATTTTTTAATTCAGCATCCACATAGTTTGGCACTTAGGAATTATTCTAACTGATAGTATGAACATAGCACATCATATTTGTTTTACAGCTTTGAAAATGAATCCTTCTGGGGCAATAGCCACGGATATGAACTGTCCTAGTTTAATTTGCAAGATTTTAGGGAAACATAATTTTTCAATTTTGTATTTAGGTTTGGAAATCTCAACGGTTCTTCTTCTACTTTTTATAGTTTACAAGCACATGGAGAAGATTACTTTAATGTAATTGGATTTTATTTAATTTCTTCCACAGATGTAATGCACAAGCGTTCTAGATTTTCTATCAAAGTATACACTGTAAAGGCCCCCTAAGTCTTAGCAGTGTGGCATTGATTCTGCTGTTCCTGATCCTACTCCCATCCCAGCCTCTCCTTTTCTAAACCTCTGGTCAGTTCAGCTCAGGAGAGGAGCACCTCTACCAGACGGGTGAGCACTTGCAGCACTGTGGCACTGCCCACCTCTCTTCCTGGACTGAGGAGACCTCCCCAAAACACCTTAATTATATGAGTAAGAACTTTAATGATAATGCAGATGGCACTTCTACAATAAAGTTTTGGTTCAATAAATAATATTTATCCACAGATGTAGTGTGGCCATCACTCTTCTGCCCAATAATGTGAACAAATTATATATGCTGAGGAACTATTTTCTCTTATCAGTTTTTTACTGAAACCAGCTATTCATGTTAAAAATAATAGTAGATATTTGGCAAGAACTTAAACAAATCTGAACATTTTCTGTTCTAAGTCCTGAAAATGTGCTAAAGAAACATCTTTGTTTATCTTTGTATAGTTTAAACAAACGTTGAAACAGAAATTTGTACTTTCAAGACCAAAAAAAATTGGGTGCAGACCAGATTTACAGATGTTAATATACTATTTGGCAGTTTGGGCCTGTCATGATACATCATAGATACGAAAGGAATATGGAAAAAGGTTGAGCATACAAGGTAAAAGAAAAAGTCAGCAAACTGAACACGAGGATTTAGTGCAACTTACTGAAGCATTGCTAACAATATTTGGCAAGTATGGAGGATAGGAAGTAACCAATATCACCACACTGCAGAGTATCTCTGCTACTTATTATTATACTATAACCTTTTCCCAAATCAGTATGGCAGCCTTAAAATGGTCTGCTAAAATAAACTCTTGATGTGTTATAATATACAGAAACAGTATAATTTTTACCAAAACAACTCTACCTTTTATAATTAAAAAGCATTCCTTGAGTGCCTAGACTGAGACATTGTTATAAACCCGCTGCAGGCAAGAGGAAGCATTATAAAGAATCAGTTCTGAATTTGTTATTCATTGGCATGCAAGCCAATGTAGTTTGTCGTTTTTCTATTTTACATTTGAAAATGAAAAAAGTGGCCAAAAATCTGAAATTTTCCTTTCCCTCTTCCTTTATGCTGAGGGGAGGACTCGAGGGGGCATTTGCCCCCCAGGACAGTACAGATAATACTGTTGGGCTGGTAGCACCCATTCAGGCCTCAATCAGAGTGGGACCTGCAGTCAGTGAAAGCTGCTGTGAGTGGTTTAGTTATCTGCTTTTGTTCAGACCTGTGATTACGGTGCCTGGGAAGTCTTCTAGTATTGTCTTCCTTTGTGGCTCTGAGATGTCAGGCGGCCCAATGAAGGTCAGTGCTGGAAAACTGAAAGGTGTTGTACTCATTTGCTAAAGGGATGATAAGGATTTTTTGTGGTTGGAGATGTGACTAACCCATGACAACACACACATAATGACTTTCTTATTCTGAACACACTTTAATGTCAAAATTATAATTTTCTTTATTTAATGGAATCTAACAAACTTACTATGAGAAACAATTTTCTGAAACTTTGATCCCTCTGCTTGTTTACATTCATTCTCAATTTAAAAAAGTAAAGATAATATACTGTATAATCCCCTGCTTCTTAGATATGGGCACTGCAGCTGGCAAGGAGACCCACTTCAGTGGTGCCTGCCAATTAGAAATGTCATTGTGTTTCAGCATAGTTCAACTTACTGTGTGGTCTCAAAAATACCATAAGCTGTAAATTTATAGGTTGTTCAAGCTTTGTGCCTGGATTATAATTGATTTGCTGGTGTTCTTATGGAATTTTCAACTCTGGTGACTTTTTTAATACAAAGGAATTAGGATATTATATAGCTAAGCAGTAAACAACTGGGATTCTTCACATGCATTCCTCTACCTCTCTAAAAAGCTATACTTTTTGTCTCTGTATTCCTTGAAAAGTTTAAGAACAAGAAAATCCTTATATATACTGTATATTTATATATCATATTGCAGCTTACCAGTCCTTAGATGTGGTGGCTGCATTCGTTTTTTTTCACGTATTTTCACCTGATAACCATGTAAATAACACACACAGGTTTATAAAGCTTTATAAAGCTTTATAAAGCATTGAATGGGAATTTTACTAAACATTCTGTGGTAGACAATCAATCACTATCATTTAAAACACGTGGACTTCGAAGATTCTCCCGCAATTAATGTTTGGTGAAAGTTCAGTATGCACCAGGATTCAAGAATGTAACTACAAGCTTCTCACACGGTGGTACAGAGTACCAGTGCGACTTCACCGGTTTAACCCTCTTTTCTCGGATCGGTGGTGGAGATGTGAATCGGATCGAGGCACTCTGCTTCTCATCTTCTGGACCCAAGCTGTCCTCATTTTTCATTACACCACAACACCATTCCTATCAAAACGTACCGGAAATCGGTTCTGAGACATTTGATCAATACTGCTAAGTCTTGTATACTGGCCTGTTGGTGACAAACAACCCATGTTTCTGTCTCTAAGTGGCTGCATAGAGTTGAAGAAATTAATCATATGGAAGGTATGATTCATTCCAGAGAAGACCGTATGGAGATCTATAATAAAACCTGATTTTTTTGCCATATATTCCTCATTTCGGATGAAGGTAAGACCCTTCTCTCAGGATCAGACATGCTTACTAACGATTGATGTGAAGAAATGGTAACCCTGCTGCACACCACAAAAAAATATTTCATGTGAGATTATTTTTTGTGGTGTGGAGTTCCTAGATCCCTCCCTGGACATCCTCTCAGCCTAACTTTCTCTTCCTGGGCTATCCCCCCTTATTATTTCATCTCTTCATCTCATCTCTTTAGGGAAGCCTATCCCACCGCAAACAAACCACTGAACTATCACTTTCTCAAACAATTCATCCCCACACAGCTACCTTCTCATGTATCACTTGCCCTTTCCTTTTAGATTGTAAGCCCTCACGGGAAGGGTCCTCCTTACCATCTTGTCTTGAATTGTATTGTAATTGTAATGTCTTCCCTATATTGTAAAGTGATGCACAAACTGTTGGCGCTATATAAATCCTGTATAATAATAATAATAATTAATCCTCCCCAGACTCCTGACCATTTTCCATCCATTTCCCCCTCTTTTTTTCCTCCCCCACCTTCTTTTCTTTTTCTCCTTCTCTTCGTAGCTTTCTGCTTCGTTTTTCTTATCTCCTTGTATTCTCACTAAGGTATAGTTCTTAAAACTGAAAAGGTCCTTTTTATCAGTAACAGAGATGATCCTTCTTTGGGTCCTATATGTTATGGCAGTGCTCACTGCACATTTTGTTTTCTGTGTTCAATATTAAAAGTAATCACATTGTGATCACTATTACCCATTTATTATGTATTCTTTTTCAATATATGTTGTGTTTTAACTTCACTGCTATATTTTGATTTTAAGTTTACTGTTGTTTGCTCTGTTGGTGATTCTTTAAAACAAGAATAAAAAAAAAATGTGCTGCATGTCTTGCAAAATAAATGTAACATAAAAATATACTTAGCCTTAAAATGTAGAATGTATGCAGTCATCACATCTACTAGTAAGCTGCAATATATAACATTTTTGTTTTAGGGTTTATATATCCTTGAACTGCAGCCATTTCTGTTTCTCACTTTGAGACGTGAAATCAGAAGAGGTCTCCATCTTCTCATGGGCCAAACATCTGAGTCATCGGTGATAGCAATAAAATGAGATACAATAACAAGCTCCACATATTGGGGTTAATTATCTAAAGGTAAATAAGCTGGTCACTTTGCAAGGGATGTTTCCCCTTAGTTTAATAAATGAGGTGAAGCTCATTTACTAAAAACTGAACCCAGTCCGAATTTGTGCTCCTTCAAACCCAAAAGGAGTCCCTCCTAAATACGGAAGGAAGCTCTTTCCATGCCACCCAATCAGCTGCTGATGGAGAACTCCCTGCCCACAGCTTCATGTAAGCAAAGGGGCAGGATGCAGTGACATCATTGACCTTATATGGCTACATGCCTATAGTTGGTAAATTACATCTACGTAATATGGCTGTGTAGTCATATTAAGTAAATGATATCAGCACATGCATCCCACCTCTTTGTTTACGTCGAGCTGCGGGATGGGAAATGTCTGTACCACAACTGACTAAGTGGAAGTGCCCATTTCACTTCCTTGTTCGGAAAAGCTAAGGTTTGGACCAGAATCTCCTGGAATGGGTGGGGGTCAGAGGGGGAAACCAGTGTGAAATGAGGAGGACTCAGAAGATCAAAGCTCTAGGAGGAAGATTTCTCAGAGTCACAGCAGCAGGAAAATTAAGTATGTCCTGTCTTCTTTTATAGGTGACATGGTTATAAAAGATGAGAATGGGAGATTAATCACAAATGACGGAGAAGGCTGAGGTATTAAATTAATTTTTCTTGTCAGTATACACTCAGGAAAAACACGGGTTTAATGAAGATAAGAATGTGAGTAGTTCAGTGTGTAAAATACCGCAGTGGTTGACAGTAGCTGGGGTTCAACAAAGACTAGAAAAACTTAATGCAAATAAATCAATAGGACCGGATAACCTGCACCCAGGGTACTTAAAGAACTCGGCCATGTTATAGCAAGACCATTATTCGTAATTTTCAAAGACTCCTTAATGACTGGAAGGGTAATAAGTGACTGGCGTAAAGCAACGGTAGTACCAATATTCAAAAAGAGGCTCAAGAAGCCAACCTGGGAACTACAGACCAGTCAGTCAAATGTCAATAGTATGCAAACTGTTTGAGGGAATGATAAAGGACTATTTTGTGGATTTTGTGCGTGATGAAGGTATAATAAGTGATAATCCGCATAAATTTATGAAGGACCGTTCTTGTCAGACCAACCTACTAACATTCTACGAAGAGGTGAGTAGAGATCTGGATAGAGGAAAACCAGTGGATATGGTGTACCCGGATTTTGCAAAAGCATTTGACACATTACCACACAAACACTTAATACACAAGCTGAAATCTATGGGCATAGATAAAATGATGTGTACATGAATAAAGAAATGACTACCGGAACATGTCCAGAGAGTATTGATAAATGGCTCTTTTATCACATTGGCCTACAGTAGTGCGTGGCGTGCCCCAGGGTTCTGTGCTATGCCCCATACCAGTGGCGTAACAATCACCATAGCGACTCAGGCGGCCTCTATGGGGCACAGGGGGGCCCGGCCAGGACATCCCCCCGATGCAGTGCGGGCCGCCTGGGTCGCTATGGCATTTCAGGCTGCTGGCTGTCACTGGCGGCTGTGAGGAGAAACACGCAGCTATTCACATGTGCAGCGGCGCGTACCTCCTCACAGCTGCTGAGTCGATGACAACCAGCAGCTTCGGGGGAGGTGGCTGGCTCCGTCGCCGGCAGCAATGGAGGAGGCGGGGCCCAGCGATCGGGGAGGCGGGCCTGGCAATCGAGCAGGTGGGGCCCAGTGACGGAGGAGGCGGGGCCTGCAAACGAGGAGAAGGAGGTGAACAGAGTATCAGCCAGACAGGAAAGAGGGCTTGACCGCCCAACTGAGACCATGCAGAGCTCACCATAGAGAGTCTATGGTGGGCTCTGCAGGGTCACCCTCAGATGGGCTGTTTGGGTTATGAGGTGGACTTATCTAGAAATCAGAGGGCCCCATACACGATTTTTCTATGGGGCCCTGTGATTTCTAGTAACGCCCCTGCCCCATACTGTTTAACCTGTTTATTAATTATATTGGGGAGGCTGTTAATAGCCTTGTTTCGGTGTTTGCAGATGATACTAAAATTGGGAGGGTAATAGACACGGGCATAGACAGTACAACATTACAGGAGGACCTGAAATAAAATAGGGTAGTGGGGAACTATATGGCAGATAATGTTTAATGTTGAAAAATGTAAAGTAATGCACTTTGGGGTAAAAACAGGCACGCGGAATACAAATTAATGGGTGCTCCACTAGGGAAGTCAGAAATGGAAAAAGATTTGGGGTCCAGTTCACCACAGATTGAATAACAGCATTTAATGCCAAGCTGCGGCAAACAAAGCTAGCAAAGTACTGTGATGCATTAAAAAGGGAATGTTCTGTAGAGACAAAGTGATAATTTTCCTACTTTATAGTTCACTGATTCGGCCTCATCTTGAGAATGCAGTTCAAACACCAATCCACAGAAAGGATGTCCTGGAGCTGGAAAGAGTCAAGAGAAGGGCAACAAAACTAATTAAGGGGCGGGAGGATCAAAGCTATGAGACAAGGTTGCTAAATGTAAACTTGTTCACCCTGGAAGTGAGGCAATTAAGGGGTGGACATGATTTTAATGTACAACATTTTTAGTGGAGATGGCAACATCAGCAATAAACTTATTACTCTAAACTCCCTGACAAAGACTAGAGGCCACCACTTAAAATTGGTGGAGAAAAGATTTAACCACAAAAAGCACAGGGGCTTCTTTTCAGTCAGAGTGGTTACATTTTGGAATTCTCTACCAGAAGCAGTGGTATCAGCAGAGAGTATTGAATCATTTTAAAATCAATTAGATACCTTCCTCAGAGACTGTAACATACATGGGTACAGGTACTTTTTTTTTTTCAAATACATTTTTATTGTTTTTCACAACATAAAAAAACAACAGTACACGTTCGAAAGGGTACAGGTACTTTTAAAAACGTAGACCACAAAGGGACTTATATACACACATGCACGCACAACACACACACACATACACATAAAGGTTAAACTAGATGGACCTGTGTCATTATTCAACCTCAAATACTATGTAACTATGTATGGTTGCTTTAAAATGGAACTAGAATTTGAAGAAAGAGTTCTTATCCACCCCTTCCCTGCCCTCTCAACTACTGCATTTTTTGTGTGTGTAAGAACAGATGGGTGCAGGGTCCAACAAATAGTTCAGCATGGCAGCTGTATTGGCTCCCACTGAGCTGGCTGAGTGTAGTCTTGGATGTTAGAGCCAGACTTTTGGTATAGTAGACCTATGGGCAGTGGTGTATTTTGGTTTTGTGCTGTCCTAGGCAAGACTAAACCCGAGCACCCCCCCCCATCCCTAATCTAAGTTAGTCCCACCCCTTCCTGTTTAAGACAATTTGCATAACCTGTCAGTTGCGGGACACAGCGCGCACGGTGTATCTAGATTCGGACAGGATGCGCTATCAACGTAGCGGGACGCTCTAGTTCTACCTTTGCAATAGCCGCCTTCTCCATTCCTGGCTTGATGGGCTCCCTAGTTCTGCAGCTTCAATAACCATGCTCTCCTGCCGTGCTGTGCTAGTCTCTAGTTCTGCAGCTGCAACACTGATCTTCTGCCGTATATGCTGGGCCCTCTAAATCTGCAGTTACCCATCTCCTGCCATGGTTGCTGGGCTCTGTAGCTTGCCCCGCTCTAGAGACATAACCCGGCACGGAGCTTATAGGCTGCACTTCCCCGGACTCACCACCACGGAGGTGCCAATGAGCACGATGACCATCTGGATCTCAGCCCCAGGGTCCTGCGGAAGCTCCTCCACTGCCTGAAGTCAGAGATTTGGGGGCCGGTTTCCCAGGGAGGTCACACACACACCAATACATTGCACAGCATGTTTACCAGGAAGAGGAAGGAGCTGCAGCCGGCATATATGTAGGAGTAGGCGGCATAGGTGGACACGTTGGTCCCCCAGCCAAAGAAGCACCAGATCCAGGAGCACTGGCAGTAATTTATGAATAATTTATAATATAATTTATTTTTTTCTCTTACCTAACTGATTTGGGGGCAGCATTTTTTGGCACCCCCCTGGAAAGTGCCGCCCTAGGCAAATGCCTAGTTTGCCTTGCAGTAGATACACCCCTGCCTATGGGTCTAGGTAGTAAAAGAAAATGGTGGCTTTTCCCTGTGCTGGCTACATTTCTATTTTCCCATCATCAGAATGGCAAAGTATTTCAAAGTATTTATTTATATTACAAATAATTTGTATGTAAAAGGTCATGTCAATTTTTTTTACAAAAATGTACTTTTCCTTTTTTTTTTACATTTCACTTATTAGATCCTCATGAAAAAAATGTAATGCAATGGGGACCACTAAATCAAAAAAATGACAAAACATTTATAGTTCATAAGAAAATTTGATTGCAGTGTATATTGAAGAAGACACAGTGGTCACTGGATTCAAGAGAACAGATAACCACATTCACAAAGCCATGAGTTTATGTATGTATGCATATAGGGGGTGTGACTTTACATCTAGTTTGCTAATGTATTCCATAATAGCAGTATGGTTAATTTGCAATGTAAGGATAAAATCTAGACACAGGGAAGAAGCACAATTAGTTTTTTTTTTAAATAATCTGTTTTAATTGTAACCTTGTGGGAAGAATAAAAATTCATTCTAAAATGGTTATATCATAGGCTGGCAATGTGCCAACATCTGGCAATAGTAAAGTGTTTCTGTAAGCAGTCTGTCTCAACACAACACAGAGACCCGGTCCACGGGAAAGTGCTGAGAGGATGCATGGAGGTGCTGGTCACAAAAGGATACCCAGGGCTGTGAGCGCACACACACTGTCATATGATCTCAAAACAAGCAGCTGAGATGAGTTATGTTCTCTCTGCCAGGAGCCTCAAATGGATTTTTCAAGCCATGCTCTCATTCCTGCACAATTGGAAACAAATGCCATGGCTTCACTGATGAGCTTTGAAATTAAATTCTTTCCAGATCTTCCCATAGATTTTTTTTTTCTTGAGGAAACAAAAGTTCTTTCCTATGTCTGCCACTTCGGTCTCCTTGAATAGTTCCCCCATTACATTCCCCAGAGAGTGCAATCTGTCTTTGCAAAAAGTCACATCCAAGGTCTGTCCCATGTGTTACCCATCATATGTTAACTACTAGAAAGACTAGTTACCAGGAGAAACGCTGTCCTCTCATTAGCCAGTCTTGTTGGAGGGCAGCATATCCTCTAACATTGTTATGTTTGTCTGGGAACTATGCCTGACCTTTGGCTGCACTTTGTAAATGATAACCTACATATGCTTGTAAGAAGTTCATAGTGGTCTATCTATCTATCTATCTATCTATCTATCTATCTATCTATCTATCTATCTATCTGTCGATCAATCCATCTATAGACATACAGTATATGTACATGTGAGTCAGCGCGAAAGAGAGAATATTATTATTGTAATTGAATTTAGAATAACAATACACAGACATTCCTATCTACTTGTCACTCAGATTTACAGACTCAAGAGACATTTAACACTCTTAAAATATGTATTAATGATCCAAGCTTTATGAACACAAATACTGAACAACCATTGATTCAGAACCAGAATCAATAAACCTATTGGCTCTCCATCTTTTACGGGGTTATTTTACCCAAATTTCAGTTTATGATAGATAATGGAGAACTAAGTTGATCTTTGCCCTTTTTTAATCTCTAAATGCTGTGGTGACGTTTCTGCGTGTGTGTGGGCTATACATGTGTGGCAGGGTTTATGAAGAGCTCTAACTGTCTGTTCTAGATATTTTCTGTATATTTTGATTTATGGTGTGGGAACACCCCAAAGTGGACACAAACACCCAAACTTCCAAGGTTACCAAATGTTTCTCATCATGAGAGTCATTAGGAAAGACAAAGCCAGCAGTCAGTCACCCATCATGCCTGAAATATCACTTTTGAGTTGAATTATGTTTTATTACTTATGACAAACATGCTTTATCCCCTCAATGATGAAAGTAAAAAAAACAAACCTTAACCCCTAAACACAGTTTTATAACTTACGAATGTGTAAGTAAAGTACATATCTTTGCAGCTATTTGCATCCAGGTGAATTCCACTTTGTTTTGTTGGGGACAAATTGGGCCTTTATTTGGTTATTAAATGGTAATGGATATCTTCAGATTTTTTAAAATTATAATTAAAAGAAATTAATGGATATTTCCTGAATGTGTTTCAAAGGAAAACTGTCCCAAAACAGTAACAATAATATTTTTAAAACTTTAGCTGTATATTTCTTGCCAGCTCCTGAGCATTACTCTGGGACTTGCAGCTTACAAAAAGGACTCAATCTTAGTGCTGGGGGCATGCAATTGAATGCACTTCAGCACAAAAACACACTGCATATATGCAATACTACAGAAGAAAGTCAACTTCCATGATGTTGCATATACAGTATGTGTTAGGCCAGCAAGAAGTGATTTACGTATACACTATATTGCCAAAAGTATTGGGACACCCTCCAAATCATTGGATTCAGGTGTTCTGTGAAATTTCTTTGCTACTAAATATTCCATGGTCAACTGTTAGTGGTATTATAACAAAGTGGAAGCAACTGGGAACAACAGCAACTCAGCCACAAAGTGGTAGGCCATGTAAAGTGACAGAGCAGGGTCAGCGCATGCAGAAGCGAACAGTGCACAGAAGTCAATAGCTACAGACCTCCAAACTTCGTGTGGCCTTCAGATTGGCACAACAACGGTACGTAGAAAGCTTCATGGAATGGGTATCCATGGCCGAGCAGCTGCATCCAAGCCTTACATCATCAAGTGCAATGTAAAGCGTCGGATGCAGTGGTGTAAAGCACGCCGCCACTGGACTCTAGAGAAGTGGAGACGTGTTCTCTGGAGTGACGAATCATGCTTCTCTGTCTGGCAATCCTATGGACTTGTCTGGGTTTGGTGCTTGCCAGGAGAACAGTACTTGCTGGCTGCATTGTGCTAATGTAAAGTTTGTTGGAGGGAGGATTATGGTGTGGGGTTATTTTTCAGGGGTGGGGCTTGGCCACTTAGTTCCAGTGAAGGGAACTCTTAAGACATCAGCAAACCAAGACATTTTGGACAATTTCATGCTCCCAAATTTGTGGGAACAGTTTGGGTTGGGGATGGCCCCTTCCTGTTCCAACATGACTGCACACCAGTGCGCAAAGCAAGGTCCAGAAAGACATGGATGAGCGAGTTTGGGGTGGAGGAACTTGACTGGCCTGCACAGAGTCCTGACCTCAACCCGATAGAACACCTTTGGGATGAATTAGAGCAGAGACTGCGAGCCAGGCCTTCTCGTCCAACATCAGTACCTGGCCTCACAAATGCGCTTCTGGAAGAATGGTCAAACATTCCCATAGACACTCCTAAACCTGGTGGACACCTTCCCAGAAGAGTTGAAGCTGTTATAGCTGCAAAGGGTGGGCCAACTCAATACTGAACCCTACGGACTAAGACTGGGATGCCATTAAAGTTCATGTGCGTGCAAAGACAGGTGTCCCAATACTTTTGGCAATATAGTGTATATGTATATAATGGTTTATGCATAATGGAACATGGGTATGTATTTTAGGGCATGTGTTGACCGGCTTTTGTTGGCTTCAAACAGGTTTTGCATTCCCTTACAAGTATGGGTACGTCAAAACTGACTTGAAGCGACAGGAAATTGACTGTAGCCTTCATAATCTCTGTACAACCTCTAAAGCTGGCCATACACTTATAGATTATCTGCAGATTTTCGATGGTCGGATGGAAAAAGTGCAACAGAGTACTCCATCTATGCTAAACTGTGTGGATGGAGGAATGTCCCACTGGGCCAAGCTTTAGTATCTTGCTAGTCGACCCCGCTGACTCTCAAAAGAGTGGGGAAGGGTTCTTATTGCCTTTTGGGGAGATTTCTCCTTGCAGTCCTGCGAGAGAAAACTATGGATACAGGAATAACAGGAATACGATCAGATAGATAGGGTTGAGGATCATTATTGTTGTGTGTGGACATCCATCTATACATGCAACTGAACTGTGGGTCATATGCTTTGGTAAAGCAGGCCCAATATGTTATTATTCTGAAATTCACCTTGCAGCTGCATATTAATAATTGCAGACATAAAATCATATTATTTTCTCTCCCTTTCTTTTTGTAACATAACAATTGTCTGAAACTGTTTAAACTTTATTCCAGTATTGATAAAACACACAGTTGGTTCCTGTTAAGCCACAAAATCTGACTCAAAGTTACTGTAGGATTTAGCAATAGCCTTTTCTGCGATCCAGGCATGAGGCCTCATCTAATCATCTGTTGATTATTGCATCATTTCTCTCCAAGATATACCATTAAAACAGATTTTGAAATGAATGCCACCTAATAAATATACAGATCAACATTAAAGAAGAATTTTGGGAATTTAAAAAAACCTATCCTTGCAGTGGGGCTACCCCTGCACTGCAAGGGTAAGGTGCTTGTTTTGTCTAGTGGGCTTAAATAAAGCAGATATACTCACCTGATCCTTGGTCCCTCTGGGCTGCTAGACTGATCCCCACAGCTTCTTCTCCCCCACGCCCCGATGGTCTAAGGACCATTGACATCATCACATCTAATGCAGGTCTATTGACTTGCAATACTTGAAGACGCCAAGGGAAATACCACAGCCAGAGTGAAGAGAGAGAGAGGGAAGCCCTGACAGTCTTAGGACCAAGGATCTGGTGAGTAATACAGCTTTATTTGAGCCCCCTAGACAAAATGAGCACTTAACTTTTGCAGTGCGTGCATAGCCCCACTGCATGGGTATGTTTATTTAAATTCCTAGGGTTCTTCTTTAAAAGAGTTTCAATGTTTTCATAGCACAAATAGACCCACACAATCCCAATGTAAGGCACAATGGGTTTTATGTCATATCAAGAGCATATGAAGCAGACATCAGTTGGTCTATAAAAAATGTCTTAAAGGGTGCAGCTCACAATTGTTGTCATAAAGGAAATGTATATTTTTTTAATATTTTTTTTTATTTAGAATGGAAAGCACTATAAAAAATACACATTTTAACAGTATATTTTCTTTATTTTAAAAATCAAATGAATATTAAAAATTGCATATGAATATTTTATATTTTGTTTAATGCTTTCCCATCCCTAAGCATCCCTACCAAAGTTGTAATTTTTCCTTAAGCACATGTAGCTCCTATATAGACATGTATATATGTGCTACTGCAGCGATCTATGTTTTCGCCTGCAAACAGTTAATTGTCTCTGTGTGGCGGAGACTTATGTGAATTGCAGTGCAGAGCAGAGACTGAGACATTGCAAGAAGTATATCTGAAACTGCAACTCCCAGCGGGCTGTGCGAGAGAGTGGAGGGAGACTATGGGCTGTGGCTGCTGAGCGTGCTCAGTCTGGGAGAGCCATCGGAGGAGGACAGATCTGTGTAACCCTGTGTGGGTTAAGACTGTGAGCAACAGAGCTGTGTGGTCGCCGCTGATATAAAGGGACACACATGCTCTGTGCAGCGGTGCAAAGAGGAACCGTATTCGTTTCGCTGTGCCTGAAGGGCTTTGATTGAGCGCCTGAGTAGGACACATTGACGCAGCTGCTGCAGGGACATCATGGCCTGGTCGCACGGCCGATCCAGCCATAGGAGTGACCCAGCCGGCCCAGCTGAGTGAGGGGAGCCAGACGGAGTCGACAGAGACAGATGCCTGGTACCTTGGATGAGTGGAGACCTTCTGCAAGAGGCCTTAGATGACTTCACCTTCTTCACAAGAGTCGGCTTGAAAGAAAGGGGACGTTTGTCGTCTGAGGACAGACATCATCCCTGCTAAGTGACCTTGGGAGTGGTGAGAGGCCTTTGGCCATTGTGGCACTATACTTCTCACACCTGCAATACAGTATGGGCCCCAACGTTGGATAGCCTAGGACATTACTACTGGCCAGAAGTCTAGAGAGGGTCAGACACTGATAAAGGGAGACATTACATATACCTAGCTCAAGGGTAAAGTCTGAGACAGCCTGGCTTTACAGGCTTCTATACATGCAGTAGATAGCTGCAGTTACTCAGTGTCAGAGTGCCTTTGCATGTCACTGAATGTCTTTTATGTGATTGTTGATCCTATAATTACATCATTTAATGCGCATACCTTGCCTGGTCATTAAATCTGTTATAAAACTCTTTAAAAGGTGTGTTTATGTGCTGTGGATCCACATTTAGGCGGTACATTGGTGTAGGGGGATAGAAATACCTGGTACATTCAGTGGCTCCTTCGGGGGTGAGCGCTACACACACAATCACATGCAAGGGAACAAAATAGAAATTGTAATTGCATCTCTTAATGACTGGGCATTTGAGGCAACCACAGGTTCATTTCACCATGAGTTACTATATTATACTATAGCAAATCATCTCCCCCATATCTAGCTATACCTTCACTGGCAAGCAATTAATAATTGAATTCTGGAAAGGACACTATCTGCATGGAGTTTTCATGTCCTCCCTGTGCCTCTGTGGGCTTCCTCTGGGTAATCTGGTTTCTTCCCACACACCAAAAATAATTGGCTCCGTCATAATCAGCCCTACTGTGTATGTGTATGTATGCAGGGTTTTATCCACTGTAAGGCAAACAAGGCGTTTGCCTTAAGCGGCACTTTCCTGGGAGGGGGGCAGCAAACCAGTGAGCGCCTGACCCCTGCACTCACTTTTACTTTCCACTGACTCCGCTGAGTACAAGGAAGTGCCGAGTTCACAGAGAAAATTTCCATGGCAGCGTGGAGCGGCGCACAGAGCAGAGTCCAGACATCGGGTCTCTCTTTCTATGGCCGAGAAGGCAGCTTACCAACTACAGAGCCCAGGCATCAACAAATAGCAACCAGACCAGTGCAAGATGCAGCTCATCTGTATTTGGTGAGTGTACAGACATAGAGCTATGGCTGAGTCCTCCCAGGCTGGATGATGATCCGCGTTTCCCTACACTGAGATCACATGGGGACGAGGATGATAGTACATGGGGGGGGGGGGGGGGCCAGGGATGTCCTAGGCTAGATGATGATCTGTGTCCCCCAACACTGAGATCACAGGATCATAGTACTCTGTATACATTAGTCCTTATAACCATTATTTACTACTGGGGGAAGCCAGAACTATGTTCTCCAACTTTTGGATATAATAGGCTACTGAAGGTAAACCACTTATATATAGGGGGTTTCACATGTGACCCCTAAAGCCGCCAAAGGGCCACATAATATTCAGTGACTGTAATCTCTATAGAGACTGCTGACATGTCACAGGAGATGATTAGAGACTGGACATGTCACAGGAGATGATCAGAGACTGCGTACATGTCACAGGAGTTGATCAGAGACTGCTAACGCATTACATGAGATGATTAGAGTCTGCTGACACATTACATGAGATGATCAGAGACTGCTGACACATTACAGGAGATGGTCAGAGCATGCTGACATGATACAAGAGATGATCAGAGACTGCGGAAATGTCACAGGAGGCGAGCAGAGACTTCTAACATGTTATATGAGATGATCAGAGACTGCTGACACGTTACATGAGATGATCTGAGACTGCTGACATGTTACAAGAGGTGATTATAGGCTGCTGACATGTTACAGTAGATGGTCAGAGACTGTTGACATTTTATAAAAGATGTTCAAAATCTACAGGCATGATGAAGGGGTAGGTCTTAAACAGGAAGGGGTGGGGCAAATTTAAACTAGGGGGTTGTCCATGTTTAGTCTTGCCTAGGGCAGCACAAATACAAAATAGACCACTGTATGTATGTATGTATGTGAGACAGAGACCTTAGATTGAGGGCAGGGACTGATGTGAATGTGCAGGATGTAAATGATCCGCGCTATATAAATGCCTGTAATAAAATAAATATATACAGTATATGTTAATTTTTTCATTTTTACTGTTAACATCTTGCAATGCAAATGACTAACAGCCTGCTTAGAATGTAGCCTGATTATAATGATATACATATCAATTATGAACCAATGTATAGAAAGCTGTTGGAATATAATTAAAAATATACATCTAAATGATCTTATTGCATAAACGTAGTGAAAAGAACCCATTGATAGCACATACTTTCTCTTGCTGAAGTGTATTCAGTCTAAAGGGCATATTCACTTGGACAGTGTGCAGAAATCCCATTAGACATTGAAGTATTTTGGCATGACATTCTCATTCCAAACATGTTTTAATATATGGAATATGTAATGAACTGGAGTGACTGGCAATATGTAAATGGATACAAAAAAAATTCCCTTTTTCACGTTAAAACATTATTTACATATACATGTGATGACATCGTTTTTAGAAATAATTGATAACTCTAACAAAGCAACAAGTTGTAGTCCCGCTGGTGAGAACAGAAGAGTTACTAAGTACACTACTAAAGTCTTCTTTGTTTTAATGTTTTTTTCCATGCAGGTCTAATTAAAAAATGTGTGAAATGTGTTTTGCATTTTCAAGTGTGCTGTGCAAGCTGATTTAGGTTCTGTTAAGAAGACTTGAATTTTATTACAGTGCCAGAGCCACCTAGCCCCGTTTTCTATTTCAGATATTCTTTTTATTTGGTAAAGTAGACTCCATCGCACGTTCTTTTGTCCTTTATGAGATGTGATGGAAACTGTCCAGCAGCCCAGAATGGTCTTCAGCATTTTTGAAAGGAAAGATAATTTAGAGTATTCATTGATTTCTAAAAATTTAATAAATGATTTAAAAAAATTATTATTACAACATACACTATCAAATCATGTATTGTTAAAGAAGAACTCCGGGTCAAATTTATATTAACCCTTGCAGTGGGGCTATCCCCGTACTGCAAAGGTTAACTGCTTGATTTTGTCTAGGTGCTAAAAAAAAGAGTTCTACTCACCAGGTTTACACTATTTTCCAGACCAGATCTGGAATGCGGTGCATTGCATTTTTACAGCGATGTTACTTCGATTTTAAATACTTTTCCTTGTTGCACTCCTTACCAAAAAATCCCTTGTAGTGGGGGGAGCTCGCCGTGACTGCGGATGGCGCCGCAAATATCAGCAATTGTGTAGAGATGTCACCAGCACACCAAAATCCTTCTTAGGATGAGCAAATGTTCATTTATTCATTGTCATATAAAGAAGCGCTTTCGGGGCCACACAGGGTCCCTTCATCAGGCT